>NC_079882.1:2424242-2727272 GCF_029227915.1 Hydractinia symbiolongicarpus | reverse complement strand
ATATCTAGCCAATTTGTCAATATCTAGCCAATTTGTCAATATCTAGCCAATTTATCAATATCTAGCCAATTTGTCAATATCTAGCCAATTTGTCAATATCTAGCCAATTTGTCAATATCAGCCAATTTATCAATATCTAGCCAATTTGTCAATATCTAGCCAATTTATCAATATCTAGCCAATTTGTCAATATCTAGCCAATTTGTCAATATCTAGCCAATTTGTCAATATCTAGCCAATTTGTCAATATCTAGCCAATTTATCAATATCTAGCCAATTTGTCAATATCTAGCCAATTTGTCAATATCAGCCAATTTGTCAATATCTAGCCAATTTGTCAATATCTAGCCAATTTGTCAATATCTAGCCAATTTATCAATATCTAGCCAATTTATCAATATCTAGCCAATTTGTCAATATCTAGCCAATTTGTCAATATCTAGCCAATTTGTCAATATCTAGCCAATTTGTCAATATCTAGCCAATTTGTCAATATCAGCCAATTTATCAATATCTAGCCAATTTGTCAATATCTAGCCAATTTATCAATATCTAGCCAATTTATCAATATCTAGCCAATTTGTCAATATCTAGCCAATTTGTCAATATCTAGCCAATTTGTCAATATCTAGCCAATTTGTCAATATCTAGCCGATTTATCAATATCTAGCCAATTTGTCAATATCTAGCCAATTTATCAATATCTAGCCAATTTGTCAATATCTAGCCAATTTGTCAATATCTAGCCAATTTATCAATATCTAGCCAATTTGTCAATATCAGCCAATTTGTCAATATCTAGCCAATTTATCAATATCTAGCCAATTTGTCAATATCTAGCCAATTTGTCAATATCTAGCCAATTTGTCAATATCTAGCCAATTTGTCAATATCTAGCCAATTTGTCAATATCAGCCAATTTATCAATATCTAGCCAATTTGTCAATATCTAGCCAATTTATCAATATCTAGCCAATTTATCAATATCTAGCCAATTTGTCAATATCAGCCAATTTATCAATATCTAGCCAATTTGTCAATATCTAGCCAATTTGTCAATATCTAGCCAATTTGTCAATATCTAGCCAATTTGTCAATATCTAGCCAATTTGTCAATATCTAGCCAATTTGTCAATATCAGCCAATTTATCAATATCTAGCCAATTTGTCAATATCTAGCCAATTTGTCAATATCTAGCCAATTTATCAATATCTAGCCAATTTGTCAATATCTAGCCAATTTGTCAATATCTAGCCAATTTGTCAATATCTAGCCAATTTGTCAATATCTAGCCAATTTGTCAATATCAGCCAATTTATCAATATCTAGCCAATTTGTCAATATCTAGCCAATTTGTCAATATCTAGCCAATTTGTCAATATCTAGCCAATTTGTCAATATCAGCCAATTTATCAATATCTAGCCAATTTGTCAATATCTAGCCAATTTATCAATATCTAGCCAATTTATCAATATCTAGCCAATTTGTCAATATCTAGCCAATTTGTCAATATCTAGCCAATTTGTCAATATCTAGCCAATTTGTCAATATCTAGCCGATTTATCAATATCTAGCCAATTTGTCAATATCTAGCCAATTTATCAATATCTAGCCAATTTGTCAATATCTAGCCAATTTGTCAATATCTAGCCAATTTATCAATATCTAGCCAATTTGTCAATATCAGCCAATTTGTCAATATCTAGCCAATTTATCAATATCTAGCCAATTTGTCAATATCTAGCCAATTTGTCAATATCTAGCCAATTTGTCAATATCTAGCCAATTTGTCAATATCTAGCCAATTTGTCAATATCAGCCAATTTATCAATATCTAGCCAATTTGTCAATATCTAGCCAATTTATCAATATCTAGCCAATTTATCAATATCTAGCCAATTTGTCAATATCAGCCAATTTATCAATATCTAGCCAATTTGTCAATATCTAGCCAATTTGTCAATATCTAGCCAATTTGTCAATATCTAGCCAATTTGTCAATATCTAGCCAATTTGTCAATATCTAGCCAATTTGTCAATATCAGCCAATTTATCAATATCTAGCCAATTTGTCAATATCTAGCCAATTTGTCAATATCTAGCCAATTTATCAATATCTAGCCAATTTGTCAATATCTAGCCAATTTGTCAATATCTAGCCAATTTGTCAATATCTAGCCAATTTGTCAATATCTAGCCAATTTGTCAATATCAGCCAATTTATCAATATCTAGCCAATTTGTCAATATCTAGCCAATTTATCAATATCTAGCCAATTTATCAATATCTAGCCAATTTGTCAATATCTAGCCAATTTGTCAATATCTAGCCGATTTGTCAATATCTAGCCAATTTGTCAATATCAGCCAATTTGTCAATATCTAGCCAATTTATCAATATCTAGCCAATTTATCAATATCAGCCAATTTGTCAATATCTAGCCAATTTGTCAATATCTAGCCAATTTGTCAATATCAGTCAATTTGTCAATATCAAGCCAATTTGTCAATATCTAGCCAATTTATCAATATCTAGCCAATTTATCAATATCTAGCCAATTTGTCAATATCTAGCCAATTTGTCAATATCTAGCCGATTTGTCAATATCAGCCAATTTGTCAATATCTAGCCAATTTGTCAATATCTAGCCAATTTGTCAATATCAGTCAATTTGTCAATATCAAGCCAATTTGTCAATATCTAGCCAATTTATCAATATCTAGCCAATTTATCAATATCTAGCCAATTTGTCAATATCTAGCCAATTTGTCAATATCTAGCCAATTTGTCAATATCAGTCAATTTGTCAATATCAAGCCAATTTGTCAATATCTAGCCAATTTATCAATATCTAGCCAATTTATCAATATCTAGCCAATTTGTCAATATCTAGCCAATTTGTCAATATCTAGCCGATTTGTCAATATCAGCCAATTTGTCAATATCTAGCCAATTTATCAATATCTAGCCAATTTATCAATATCAGCCAATTTGTCAATATCTAGCCAATTTGTCAATATCTAGCCAATTTGTCAATATCAGTCAATTTGTCAATATCAAGCCAATTTGTCAATATCTAGCCAATTTATCAATATCTAGCCAATTTATCAATATCTAGCCAATTTGTCAATATCTAGCCAATTTGTCAATATCTAGCCAATTTGTCAATATCTAGCCAATTTATCAATATCTAGCCAATTTATCAATATCTAGCCAATTTGTCAATATCTAGCCGATTTATCAATATCTAGCCAATTTGTCAATATCTAGCCAATTTGTCAATATCTAGCCAATTTGTCAATATCTAGCCAATTTGTCAATATCTAGCCAATTTGTCAATATCTAGCCAATTTGTCAATATCTAGCCAATTTGTCAATATCTAGCCAATTTGTCAATATCTAGCCAATTTGTCAATATCTAGCCGATTTATCAATATCTAGCCAATTTGTCAATATCTAGCCAATTTATCAATATCTAGCCAATTTGTCAATATCAGCCAATTTATCAATATCTAGCCAATTTGTCAATATCTAGCCAATTTATCAATATCTAGCCAATTTATCAATATCTAGCCAATTTGTCAATATCAGCCAATTTATCAATATCTAGCCAATTTGTCAATATCTAGCCAATTTGTCAATATCTAGCCAATTTGTCAATATCTAGCCAATTTGTCAATATCTAGCCGATTTATCAATATCTAGCCAATTTGTCAATATCTAGCCAATTTATCAATATCTAGCCAATTTGTCAATATCAGCCAATTTATCAATATCTAGCCAATTTGTCAATATCTAGCCAATTTATCAATATCTAGCCAATTTGTCAATATCTAGCCAATTTGTCAATATCTAGCCAATTTGTCAATATCTAGCCAATTTGTCAATATCTAGCCAATTTGTCAATATCTAGCCAATTTGTCAATATCTAGCCAATTTGTCAATATCTAGCCAATTTATCAATATCTAGCCAATTTATCAATATCTAGCCAATTTATCAATATCTAGCCAATTTGTCAATATCTAGCCAATTTGTCAATATCTAGCCAATTTGTCAATATCTAGCCAATTTGTCAATATCTAGCCAATTTATCAATATCTAGCCAATTTGTCAATATCTAGCCAATTTATCAATATCTAGCCAATTTGTCAATATCTAGCCAATTTGTCAATATCTAGCCGATTTGTCAATATCTAGCCAATTTGTCAATATCTAGCCAATTTATCAATATCTAGCCAATTTGTCAATATCAGCCAATTTATCAATATCTAGCCAATTTGTCAATATCTAGCCAATTTGTCAATATCTAGCCAATTTGTCAATATCTAGCCAATTTGTCAATATCTAGCCAATTTATCAATATCTAGCCAATTTGTCAATATCTAGCCAATTTATCAATATCTAGCCAATTTGTCAATATCTAGCCAATTTGTCAATATCTAGCCAATTTGTCAATATCAGCCAATTTATCAATATCTAGCCAATTTGTCAATATCTAGCCAATTTGTCAATATCTAGCCAATTTGTCAATATCTAGCCAATTTGTCAATATCTAGCCAATTTATCAATATCTAGCCAATTTGTCAATATCTAGCCAATTTGTCAATATCTAGCCAATTTGTCAATATCTAGCCAATTTGTCAATATCTAGCCAATTTGTCAATATCAGCCAATTTATCAATATCTAGCCAATTTGTCAATATCTAGCCAATTTATCAATATCTAGCCAATTTATCAATATCTAGCCAATTTGTCAATATCTAGCCAATTTGTCAATATCTAGCCAATTTGTCAATATCAGTCAATTTGTCAATATCAAGCCAATTTGTCAATATCTAGCCAATTTATCAATATCTAGCCAATTTATCAATATCTAGCCAATTTGTCAATATCTAGCCGATTTGTCAATATCTAGCCAATTTGTCAATATCAGCCAATTTGTCAATATCTAGCCAATTTATCAATATCTAGCCAATTTATCAATATCAGCCAATTTGTCAATATCTAGCCAATTTGTCAATATCTAGCCAATTTGTCAATATCAGTCAATTTGTCAATATCAAGCCAATTTGTCAATATCTAGCCAATTTATCAATATCTAGCCAATTTATCAATATCTAGCCAATTTGTCAATATCTAGCCAATTTGTCAATATCTAGCCGATTTGTCAATATCAGCCAATTTGTCAATATCTAGCCAATTTGTCAATATCTAGCCAATTTGTCAATATCAGTCAATTTGTCAATATCAAGCCAATTTGTCAATATCTAGCCAATTTATCAATATCTAGCCAATTTATCAATATCTAGCCAATTTGTCAATATCTAGCCAATTTGTCAATATCTAGCCAATTTGTCAATATCAGTCAATTTGTCAATATCAAGCCAATTTGTCAATATCTAGCCAATTTATCAATATCTAGCCAATTTATCAATATCTAGCCAATTTGTCAATATCTAGCCAATTTGTCAATATCTAGCCGATTTGTCAATATCAGCCAATTTGTCAATATCTAGCCAATTTATCAATATCTAGCCAATTTATCAATATCAGCCAATTTGTCAATATCTAGCCAATTTGTCAATATCTAGCCAATTTGTCAATATCAGTCAATTTGTCAATATCAAGCCAATTTGTCAATATCTAGCCAATTTATCAATATCTAGCCAATTTATCAATATCTAGCCAATTTGTCAATATCTAGCCAATTTGTCAATATCTAGCCAATTTGTCAATATCTAGCCAATTTGTCAATATCTAGCCAATTTGTCAATATCTAGCCAATTTGTCAATATCTAGCCAATTTGTCAATATCTAGCCAATTTGTCAATATCTAGCCAATTTGTCAATATCTAGCCAATTTGTCAATATCTAGCCAATTTGTCAATATCTAGCCAATTTGTCAATATCTAGCCGATTTATCAATATCTAGCCAATTTGTCAATATCTAGCCAATTTATCAATATCTAGCCAATTTGTCAATATCTAGCCAATTTGTCAATATCTAGCCAATTTGTCAATATCTAGCCGATTTATCAATATCTAGCCAATTTGTCAATATCTAGCCAATTTGTCAATATCTAGCCAATTTGTCAATATCTAGCCAATTTGTCAATATCTAGCCAATTTGTCAATATCTAGCCAATTTGTCAATATCTAGCCAATTTGTCAATATCTAGCCAATTTGTCAATATCTAGCCAATTTGTCAATATCTAGCCAATTTGTCAATATCTAGCCAATTTGTCAATATCTAGCCGATTTATCAATATCTAGCCAATTTGTCAATATCTAGCCAATTTATCAATATCTAGCCAATTTGTCAATATCTAGCCAATTTGTCAATATCTAGCCAATTTGTCAATATCTAGCCAATTTATCAATATCTAGCCAATTTGTCAATATCTAGCCAATTTGTCAATATCTAGCCAATTTGTCAATATCTAGCCGATTTATCAATATCTAGCCAATTTGTCAATATCTAGCCAATTTATCAATATCTAGCCAATTTGTCAATATCTAGCCAATTTGTCAATATCTAGCCAATTTGTCAATATCTAGCCAATTTGTCAATATCTAGCCAATTTGTCAATATCTAGCCAATTTGTCAATATCTAGCCAATTTGTCAATATCTAGCCAATTTGTCAATATCTAGCCGATTTATCAATATCTAGCCAATTTGTCAATATCTAGCCAATTTATCAATATCTAGCCAATTTGTCAATATCTAGCCAATTTGTCAATATCTAGCCAATTTGTCAATATCTAGCCAATTTATCAATATCTAGCCAATTTGTCAATATCTAGCCAATTTGTCAATATCTAGCCAATTTGTCAATATCTAGCCGATTTATCAATATCTAGCCAATTTGTCAATATCTAGCCAATTTATCAATATCTAGCCAATTTGTCAATATCTAGCCAATTTGTCAATATCTAGCCAATTTGTCAATATCTAGCCAATTTGTCAATATCTAGCCAATTTGTCAATATCTAGCCAATTTGTCAATATCTAGCCAATTTATCAATATCTAGCCAATTTGTCAATATCTAGCCGATTTGTCAATATCTAGCCAATTTGTCAATATCTAGCCGATTTATCAATATCTAGCCAATTTGTCAATATCTAGCCAATTTATCAATATCTAGCCAATTTGTCAATATCTAGCCAATTTGTCAATATCTAGCCAATTTATCAATATCTAGCCAATTTGTCAATATCTAGCCAATTTGTCAATATCTAGCCAATTTGTCAATATCTAGCCAATTTGTCAATATCTAGCCAATTTGTCAATATCTAGCCAATTTATCAATATCTAGCCAATTTGTCAATATCTAGCCGATTTGTCAATATCTAGCCAATTTGTCAATATCTAGCCAATTTGTCAATATCTAGCCAATTTGTCAATATCTAGCCGATTTGTCAATATCTAGCCAATTTGTCAATATCTAGCCGATTTGTCAATATCTAGCCGATTTGTCAATATCAGCCGATTTTATTTACAATTTTTGAACATGACCATAGGTCTAGTCACTTTGTTAGAATAAGATGGATAAACAAAGTGGTTTTTATAGGATGTCTTTATAATCTTACCAGTTATGTTACTTATTTCGACTACTGTATTTGGTAACCTCATTGTATCTTTAGAAGAAATTATGTTTGCTTTTTGCGTTTTATGATTTTGGTATTGTTTTGTTTAATTTTTTAAGTTATAAATAAGCAACGATTTTTTCTAAATGTCTGTACATTTTATGTTTTGTACAGTGTCATCAATGTCGTTGAAAGAGATTAGTTTTTCAGGTTGTCTGCATTTATTTTCACTAGGTGAGATCTATTCGTTGTCACAAATTCAAAATCATCAACATGAAGTTGAATTCAGTGTTCCACCTTCACAAGAAACATCAAAAGGAGAACGAAATTATGAGTTCAATTTGTTGCACGGACCAGCTGTCGTCGATAACAAGAATAGTTCGATCCATCAAAACAATGATTTCGGTAGAAATGATACCAGTAAAAAGGTCAACATAATTGAAAGTGACGACACCGAAAAGAATGACGATGACCCCAGTATAAATAGGATCGCTGACAAAAATGGCAGTGTGAGTTACCGTAACGGCATCGATAGAAATAACAACAACTTTAGTCTAAATATCAATAAACGTGGCGACACCATGATAAATGATGATGTCTTAAATGACATCCTAGATAAAAATGACCACGTCAGTAAAAGTACCAGCATTAATTTCCAGAAACAAGTAAAGCATAAACAGCATCACCCAGCAGCACACAATGGGGCTGACAACGAAAGCGAAACCCATCATAATGACTTCATAAACAAGAGGCCTGAAATAAGCATTTTTATATCAGAAGACGAGACACAGTCGCAGTATAGTAGCTCGTTACCAATTAACCTTACACAATCGGCACAGTATGATTTGGATGGTAAAGAAGTTTTGTTTATAGAAAATTTAGATTCGGATAATTTTGCTTCTGAAACACATCAAACGGAAGGAAATCGAACGCAGTTGGTTCGAACAAAGCTTGAGAAGGTGAGAAGAGATTTTAAAGTGGAAAAATGAAATTTAAACACAACACTTTTCTGAATCAAAAGATAAAACATTTTGAAATAACGTGAAGAAAAACCTATAACTAAAACGTTAGCACTGAGTATAGTTTTAAAAAAGCTTTAGAAACGAAATTTTTCTCCATCTTTTTCCAGGTATAAGGAAAGGACGTTTTCTTTTTGCTTATCAAAATTTTTTGAGAAACTTATTTTTGCTCACTTTTATAGAATGTTCTTCCTGCGAAATCTGAATCAGACAATTCAGCAGAACTTGAGCAGGAAGATGCTGTCACTCTTCAGAAGTTCAATATCGACACACGACTTATGAAATCCTCACAGGAAGAGGGGATGCCTACTATTAGCTCTAAAAATGCAAACAATTCACCGAACGTGAAAAATGACCTAACAAGACTACTAAACTCGTCTGGACAACCGACCTCGACAACTTTAAGTCGCCCAGTATCTTCAAATGGCCTGCTTACTGAGTCTGCCCGAAGTATATCTTTAAGAGATTTAAGTAAAATATCGTTAGAACAGCCAGGTTCTCCTGCGCAGCGTAAAAAGTCATCTACAAGAAGAATAAAGAGTGCAAACAGTCAAGCCAAAAAAGCGAGTAAACAAAACCGATCCATTAGCAAATCTGCGCGAAAGGGAAATGTATCCACTGTAGAAAAAGGTCTCGCAATGGAAAGGAAATTGGATGAGGAAAAGCTCAGGTATTGTAAATTATACGTTATGTTAAATTAACAATTTCAGTGACGCTTCAACAAACTGATTTGCAGTCTCGTTTCTGTCAGGCACATTAGATTCGCTTTCACAACTGACTTGATGTCCTCACTTAAATGCTGCCATCTTTATTAATGAGAGAATCCTGTATACCCGTTTTTAGATATCTTAACGAAGAAGAAGAAAATCATAAAAAGGAAAGTGAAGAGCTTCAAGGTGAAGAGAAGCTACTGTTGGAAAATAAAAAGCAGATGGAAGATTCTTCAGAGCTGTTGAAACAAAAAGAAATGGAGTTAAAGATAGCTTTAGAAGAAAAAAAGAAAAATACTGTTGAAGAAAGAAAGAGAAGACGAGCGGAAGAAGCAGAGAAACGACGATTAGAAGTAAGTTTAAAAGCTTGGTGATTGGCGAGAGGTAGCATATAGGTGTCCCTCCTCCCTAACACCAATAAAAATCAATTACAACCCCCCTCCCCCCTCCCCCGCTGTGAATATTTCAAAAATTGATCAAATGATCAATTTACATAGTTAATTATCGCTGCATGTCTTTGTGGTCTCTCCTTAATGACTGTATATATGTGTTGTTTTTATTCATGCAAATAACATGATTATTTAACTTAGGTTGCACGCCGCCGTGAAGAAAAGAGACTCGCAGATATCGAGTTAGCTAAAAAGAACGAAGAATTACAAAATTTAGCACGGGAAGAACGTGAAAAAGCTGAAGTCTTGCAAGGTATTTCTTTTTTATGTATTTATCCAGCATTTTCAATGCATGGAGACACTGCTTTTAAGTCTTGCTAAAATCACTAGGCATTTCAGGATCGATCTCAGTCGAATGTTCAGACTACCATCTCCTGCAAGGTTAAAATTTACCAGAAAATATTTTGTTTCTGTGGCTTGATACATAAGCGTTGTAACTAATGCTTGACTTCTTGTGCTTTCAGCTGAACTCGATCGACTTAAGGAGGAGGATAAGAGAAGAGAAGAAGAAGAAAAGTTGCTGGAGAATGAAAGAGAAAAAGAGCGTCAAAAAGAAAAAGTACGGATGGCAGCTGAAGCTGCAGCACGTGAAGAGGTACAATGTTTTATCTTTCTATGCTTGACCTTTTTCTCCGTGTCATCTCAAATATCGCAAAATATTTTCTTTTTATCCTATCACTTGTGTTTGTTTGTTGTTTTGGGATTTTTGCTGGCATTTTTAGCCTAATTAAAAAGCTTGGTATATACAGTAATATACAGTTTAATTCCGATTTTTCGAACACCGTATTTTTCGAATTCCCCGATTTTCCGGACTACTTCCTTGAGCCCCTGGATTTACCAAGACACTCTTTTTATTTTCTTTGAATTTCTGGAAACGCCCCTTCAAAAAATAACCTCGATTTTTCGAATTTTTATGCGGAAAAAAGAACATATTTTTTGAAAATATGTCTTTAATAAGTGCTAACATAATACCACTTTTTTTACTTCGTGATGTACGATGCTCAATGGAATAACTGTTTTGAAACGAAGGCAAAAAATCTATATTTAGTGTTTTGGCTGATTATCTGAAAATGATTTTTCGAACTATTTTGTCCGTCCCGGAAAAGTTAAAAAAGATCGGGGTTAAACTGTAAAATTCGTTTGTTGACCTAAAAAACGCTAACCTTTATTTTTGCGTAGATATATTAACATTTTCTTTTTTATATATCAGGCTGAACTGAAACGTTTACAAGAAGAACGACTTGAAAGAGAAGAACTTTTAAAACAAGCAGAATTGAAATTGAAACTATTGCAGATGGAAAAAGAGCGTCAAGAAGAAATAAAAAGAATGGAGTTACTTCGCATTGAAGAGGAGAAGAATCTTCTAAAACGTCGCGAGCAAGAAAGGTGCGAGTTTTAAAGTGTCTTTATACGTGTTGATTGTCCATTACACGTGCCTAGGTTTTAAGGATTTGATAAAAGTTTCATCGGTCTTACGACTATTTTAAGTTTGTTTTTTCTTTGATTATTCTTCATCAAAAATTATCGCAAAAATCCAAGTCGATGCTCTCAAGAATTCTTAGTGTATAAAATATAGAGCACTCTTTTTAGACTTGCTGAGGAAGAAAGAAAACGAATTGAAGCCCAACGGCTGGAGGAGGAAGCTCTAACAAACGCCATGTTGGAAATCGAAAGAAAAAGGGCGGCATTGTTGAGTAGGCGAGCCAATAACATCGAAAAAAGACGGAGCTTGAGTGCCAGCAAGCGTAACCAACTTCTTACCAGATCCCGAACATTTTCGTATTTTGTAAAGGTGCCAAGAGAAGTATGGGAATTACCTATAGGTTGGCAAAAGAAACCGAAATACAAAGCTGGAGGAGGAAAATTTAAAGTTTCCTAGACGGGAATTATTTTTAACTCTACCATGCAGACAAGCGTGGTAAACTAGTTACGAGGCTTCGCTAAACATCTTTATATAACAAACGAAATACTAAGAAAATTTGCTTTTGTTAGTCGATTGTCTACTTTTTCACGGTTCTCTGAAAAATATTCTTAAATTCCAAAATTTTCACGGCGCGAATCGTCCTACGATGAAAATTCTTTGATTACGAAAGTTATATCCTGACTAGTAAACACAGGATAAGTAATATAACTACGTAATAAATGTTTTCTCTTCAAATACAAACCCTCTTATTAGAAAAACCAATATTTTTTCTTATTTCTTAATTATGCAAAAATTAAGACGTTTGTTTGTATTTAGTTAAGTTTAGAATTGTTGCATTTTTTATTGATTTTTTAAGTTTGTTTTTATTTCATACTTTTTATATTTTTTATGGAATATTTTTATGTACATTTTTTTATTTTCATTTTTTACGAGAAATTATTTATTCCTTTATTTAATCACAACTTCGAACCCAGATGTCATAATAAAAATAAACGCCAAACAGATTGGGTACGAAGTTGGTAGCGTTTGTAATTTTTTTAAGAATTTACTTTGTAAGTTATGAAATAGTTTGTGTAATATAAATTAAAATGAGTATTCAAATAGTTAAAACTGGGCTATAATTTTTTATGCATTGTATAATTTCAGTTTTTTGGCAGAGGCTGCGAGAGGATTTTTCATCAAACGGAAACAATATACCTGAATCAGAGATATTTAAACAAAACTGTAAAAATTTGTCAAAACAGACCAAATTAATACCAGGCCAAGTTTTTAATAGCCATTTGCCAAATTATTAAATTTAAAATAGACAATGACCCATTGCCAAATTAACGCGGGCTTAAAAAAATGTATTACTTCTTCAAAATTCGAACGTATGCTTAAAAACCTAAATATATTTACTGACATAGGCCCCTCTTTGAAGGGCACGCTTAATCGATTTGCATCTCATTTTGTCAGTAAATATTACCACGCCTAATTTTATGTAAAAGGAGATGCTAAATTATACTGATACCAGGTTGATCTTTATTTGCAATCTGCTAAATTTAATGTTGAATTCCATTTTAGCAAAAAGAACGAAAAATTGAGCGTGAAAGTTAAGAACAAACGGCAGGAAAGATTTTAAGGATCTTATCAGAAAAAAGGTACACATTATTTTTACGCATAACTTTTGTAATTTGCTTCACTTACCTTAAAAAGAAGTAAGAAATATTCAAAGACTTCTCCTTCTCGTCAGCATGGCGGGAAGAAGAAAGGCGCCTTTCGTTTAGCCTTTCCAAAACAAATGAGACATTTTGTTTTTAAGGGTTGATTTACACAGTAAATAAAACCAAACAATAATGTTTGAAAGATGAAAGTTCGAATGCACACAAAACATAAGAAATTTGAAATTTGGATACAAACAAGAAAAACAGTAGGCATTGTTTTACTCGATTGTCCAGATGATTGTAAAATTGCGCTAATCATTGACAATTGTCCAGCCCAGCCGTCAATCGCAAAATTTAATCAGCTATTAACGTTGGTTTTTACCAACAAATACAACATCGATACTTCAATCAACTTCGATCAAGGTGTCATAGGTGGCCTTAAAGCACATTACCTATGAAGGGTTGTACGTTTGCTATGCCGAGCCATGGTGAAAAAAGAGTCTTGCCCAAAGACTTCAATTTTAACAGCCATGAAGGTACTGGTTGATTCTTGGAAAGTTGTAACCAAAGAAACCATCGTCAACTGTTTCATGAAGGCCAGTATAACTCCTGGTGTTCAACACGCTGTTATTGCTGTTTAAGACGATCCATTTAAGGATCTCCAAAAAAGTTTGAATCAATTAAAAAAGCAGATTCTTCATTGGTGCCATATATCACAGCCACCAGTGAGTCTAGACGATGACGATGCAACTGCACCCGAGATTTTGAAGCTGATATCTAGAAGAATTTAGGAATGGGCAAGAAAATAATGGAGAGGAAGAGAGAGAGATAACGAGGTTTCAATGGAAGAAATTTGTTCCTGTTGTGGAAAAGAGGCAAAATCAGTAACTGAATCTGCTTTAGATGTGTTAAATGATACTGCCAGGTTTAGCGACGAAGGTGGGCAAGAAAATTCCATTATTTTGTTTTTTAATTGAAATTTTTTCAATCTCGAAATTTTTTTTCTTAAACAAATTTTTTTGGTACCTTGCTAGTTCGAGATAAAGAGAGTTCACTGTATCTTATTTTGCCGACCGACCGACCGACCGACCGACCCTAAAATATCTTTGTTGCTGAATCGCTCTCGCCTTATTCAGAATTTTTAGTTTTTAAATAAAATAACCAGTGTTTGTTTAGCAACTTGCATCCTCGTGTCCCGTGTTTATTGCCTGATGCCAAAGCCGCTAGCGCTTACTTGACCGTTAACAAGTTTCCCCGCCGAACTCGATGTCAAAATGCCAAGAAGGCCTAAGGCCGAGGTTGAGCAACTTGTTCTGTTCTGCAAAATATTGTGACCATGAAACATTCTTTGACTTCTTAAACCTTTTCATTTTAATCCAAAGCTGTGAAAAAATAATGTTCGCTAAAAAAGTCCATAGTAATCAATTCGCGAAAATTACCGCGGCCGAAACACAACATTGATGATTTAAACTCGCCAAAATAGTACTCGCCAAAATTAATACTCTTAATATTCTACTATCATGTTTTTCTTTGTGTTTATAATTTATCCCGAAAGATAATGCAAGCGCAGTGAGGCATGCACGAAAAATTACACGCGCAATGAGTGCAGCTAAAATGCAGCTTCTTGCAAAATCATAAATAATTAATGAGTCCTCCCTTTTTGAATTCGGCATAATTTGTTAAAAAATGGTATTTGGTTGAGACTTTAATTTACATTTGCTTTTCCAAGATTTAATTATTACGTCATACTTTCTTAACATCAACACACCGTAAAGAATATTTAAGCCGACACGTCGATACAACATTCGTAACAGATCGTAAAAGAACGTGAAAGAAGTTAAAATTACACATTACCGCAAAATTTTTGGTATCATGAATATTTAAAATCTCGTTAACAACGAGTTTATAACTTACGAGGGAGCGCTTTTATATCCGTATTATCGTTACAGCGATCCCCGACAGGAACTATACACGATGTATCGTTTTAATACGACGTAACACGAAGAAAGTTTTGATTTAATTCGATAAACATGCGGCTTCTAGCCTGCTTCTTACAATTTTTGTTGTGTTGTTGCAATTTCTCGGACGGTAAGAAGTTTTATGATAATCATCAGTAAGTGTGGTACTAGCTTGATGTCTACTGTTACATCTTTTAGGAACATTGTCTTTTTTGAAATCTTAAGCTACGCAAAGCTGATATCGTCCAAACCACGAAATAATGTTCTTTATTTGTAAAGCCTTTGAAAACTCAATTTTCTGTATGTGAAAGCTCTGAAGTTCATATTTGGTCTGACGTTATCTTAAGCGATATAGTCATTATAAGTTTGTCAGCAAATAAGGAACATCTATGTCCAGGTGATGACGATGACTAAGGTAGAAAAGAACTGTCTGTTATTTTCTGGATTCAAATCAAGACAGGATTTGGAAAAACATTTGTTTTTATGTTCTTTTGTCGCCACCCTTTTGTAAACAAACTTGGACCAGAGCAAAGGATAGAATAAGCTAAATCACTTAACTATTTGAAAAGTAGTGACATCAGAAAGGCAGGGCATTACAAACGGTAACGTAAAATGATTCTATTTTACTCTTTCACCCAACCCCCAAAACAGAGAGTCGTAGAAAAAAGGTTGTCTCATGCTTTTCTAGCTAAAACAAAACACTTTCTATGGCTGGAAGAAGCAATCTTCTTTACCATTCTTCTTTATGTATCACATCACATACAATAATCTTGAGCGCTTCTTTTTACTTAATTGCATAGCCCTAGGCACTAGGTTGTTTTACGCGATACAAAACAAACAAGAAATCTCGTCCCCAGTACCTATGTTGCTTATACTATCCAGACGATGATGCAAGTTTTCATAAAAAAACTTTTTCGTTATTTTGTAGCGTATCGCTATGTCGTGACGACGTACACAGGTGATCGCTTCGGTGCCGGCACCGATGCTAGAGTGTTTTTTAAATTGTTCGGATCGAATGGAAAAACGGACGAAAAAGAATTAAAATCATCCGGAAGAGATAATTTTGAACGTGGACAGTAAGTTGCATTCGTTTCTTCTTTCATCAACTGTTTCTTTTGCATGGTTCTTTTATTTTCTGTTATAGTAAGCAAAAAATCCTGTACATAGTGAACACTCATTGGTAACCAAAAAGGTTATGTCCTGATTCAACTGCTAAGGCGAATCTCCACTGGACGATTATAACGACAGTCGTCATTAATACTCGAATTTGATTGATCGCGATTTTCGTCATGACGAAAAGTTGAATTGGTTTCTACTTTTCGTCATGAATATCATCCAGTGGAGATTCGGCTTTAGACGCCATCGCAGCATCAAATAATCAAATGATATTTTTATTTCATTTCTTTTAATTATATTTTTTTTATTTTCGAATTGCTAGGATTGACACATTTCTTTTGGATGGAAAGGACGTTGGAAGAATTAAAAAAGCCGAAATAAGACATGACAATAGTTGGCTAGGTCCAGGCTGGTACCTGGAAAAGGTAATTGATAGCAACTGCTCCTTAGCCAAAAGAATTCAATTTGATTTTTGTTATTGCCTAGGAGGATAGTTTTTATTCCTTATTCGTTATTCATTCGTTTATTGTTATTATTATTATTGTTATTTTTATGTTTTATTCTTTTTTTAAACCTTTTTATTAAGAAAGCCAAAATGAAAAGTAGTTTAGACAAGGTTATGTCTAATCTGTAGGGAAAACTGCGTTACCAATTATTTTGCAATATGCTTCTTCTTCAGTTGACAGCAACAAGTGAAGATGGCGATTACTACGAATTTCCAGTCCATAAATGGCTTGATAAACATCAAGACGATGGTAAAACGATAAGGGAGCTAGTACCAAAGTTGATACAAAAAGAGCAAATCTCCAAGAAGGATGAGATCTTAAATGAGGAACCACGACAACCATTGGGTAACTAATAACTAATTTGAGTTTTTGCGATTCAATTTTTTTTGGCGATACCATATTTCATTTTACACCTTCTCCATAGTTATCCTCATATATTCTTAGAAGTCCCGTATAAAAAAGGGTAAAAAGCCTGTTAATTAGATATGAGGAAGCCATTACCAAGCACTCATATAGTTAATACGGTCTGGCATTATTCGACATCCTCTAAGTGCTCCATTTTCTATAAGGGTATAATTACATTGTGTTTCTTTGTCTTAGATTGTTCTTGGCCACAAGGAGTTGGCAATGGTAATATGCCAGACTCTCAAATATCAGCCTCCACTTCATTCAATGATCTTCATCTTCCTTATCATGGAAGACTTGGTAACATAGCGCCAAATTCGTTAGGTGGGTGGTGTCCCTACAAAGATGGAACATCAGAACACCTGCAGTTCGATCTTGCAGATATTAAAAAGGTGTCTGGTAAGTGTACCATGACAAACGCGTACTAGTGGTATGGTGGCCTGGGAACGATATGTGAGCAGGATATTTACTGTTGGTAATCAAGAATATTTCAAACTGAAATACGGACTAAAATAGTTAATGTGAAAGTCAAAACATAGATGGAAAAAAAGTTATAGTTTGCTCTCCTGAATCGAGGATTGGAAACGGTTCGATCACCTTTCTGCTTTATTATTTTTAAGGTGTGGCGACTCAAGGGATGGGGTTGGTTGACGAATGGACGACTGCTTACAGACTCGCTTATTCAAACAATTCTGATGCCGATTTTAAAGAGTATTCTGAAAATGGAAATGACGTCAAGGTAGCTAGTTTAGACACAATTTATTTCACGACGTGGCATGTCATTTATCTGCTTCACGTCGGCAAACTTGCGTTTCACGTCAGGAATTCACATCTCTTTCTCCAAGCGGTAACATAACATTTAAAAACTGTAGGCATGTGTTGAATCACAGTAAATTTATAACAGACTGTCGTGTATAATCAATGAAAACGCGGCAGTTTAATAATCACTTCATTAGAATCCTTTATGTTAAAAATTCTTTGGGTAATACTTTTTCCAGCAACGTCAAAATCACAAATGACCCATGATTCTAAGATTCTCAATAAATACTGAATAATTTTTATCCTGATTTTTTCATTACAGTTACATTAAAAAAAAAAGTCCAGTAAAAAAACTATTTCATTTTAACCCCAAATTCGTTCTTTGTCCCTAATATGTACCTTACATGGTTCCTTTTCGGGACAATATATTTCCATCCTTCTAATGGTTGTCTTTCCATTTCCTAGAATCGAAGAAATGGGGGAAACCCTTTTAATCTCGCTTATTTTTTTTAAAAAACAATAGGTTCTTTTGTAGCTTTAATGTCTGTTCTTCGAGCAATTCCTTAAATACATGGATGACTATGTTCGGCAAAGTAATAAAGCGCATTGAAACCTCCATATCACCAAGTAAAATTAAATTTAAGTGAATGAAATAAAACCTCTCTAAAAGTTTCCTTTTGAACTATTTTAGGCACAATAAGGAACAGGGCAGACGCTATTTGGATGAAACAGGCGGGGGATATAAACAGAAATCTAATGATCTTCTAAAATTTCGAATGTTTTTTTTTTATTTATGAAAAAAAATTTTATATGACTTCATTTGTTAAGCATATTGCAATATTTTCCACTAGTAATAAGCGGAAACAAAAATCACATTTGAAAGGTCACTTTTTCACGATTCTTTTTGTAAATGCAGTAAATTGAATTGCAATATTTGGATGTCTTAAAAACCTCTCAAATAATAGACAAAACCAGTTTCAATCGTCAAATACTAGCTATGAGCCTTTAAGTCCTAATGGCGGAATCCCATTTTTAATCAATTATTACCGTCTTGAAGAAAAGAAACTAAAGAATTAGAAAATGCAAGTATGTGTACCTAAATAACATGAGTAAAATAATTTCCTTTGCAGAGTTTTTTGGGTAACGATGATCAAAATGGAACAGTCCTTCATTGGTTGAGGAGTCCATTTGTTGCAAGATTCGTCCGTATATCACCTTTCAAATGGCATGGTAAAGGCTGTCTAAGAGCTGAACTCTATGGGTGTCCAGGTAAGCGTCCACATAATTACGTGATTCTCATTTTACGGTGCTGTAGAACGTCAAATTTTGACAGAGTTATTGATGTTATTTTGACTAAACATTGACACCCCTGCAGAAAGGTCAAACGAATATGTCTTTAAAGGTCTACCAACTCTCCTAAATGCTATATCTACTTACTTAGTTTTCAGCTATGCTGAGTGGAACTATGTCGGAATGACTAATGCATTAAGACGTTGTTTATACCGTCAATAACATATTTTGTCCCGACCAATAATAAAGCTTCTTCGCCCAATGATGGTGGTAGTGATCAATTCTGAAAATAGTATTTATCTAAACAACTGCGTACTTTATTTTTTAGCACGCGCGGATTTAAGTGATATAGAAAGTAACCTTCCAACCACGCCACAACCTTTACATCACGATGCTGCTTTACAACTTGAAACTATAAAATCAGAATCTGTCGAACAACAACATCAGCTTCCCGAAAATGCGGGGAGCCTTGTATATCATCAGGCTGAACAGAATCAAGCGGAAAGTTTAGAAGGTGAAGAAAAAACTGAAGATATCCCTTCACAACATCATCATGTCGACGTGGAGGAGGGTGCAACAAGATCATTGAATACACAACTCACACAATCTGAGTCAGGTATGGTATATAGTTGCTCTTAATATTAAATCTTGACAAGCGTTACGAATAGATAAAAGGAGGCACTGGGACCGAGTTTAGTCCGTACTATATGAAATTTTATTACTCTCCAGTTTTAACATTTTTATAATCTTATTTTCAGGTCAAAGTGATGTTTCAATAGACATAATTCCTATTGTGCATCTCGATTTCGACGAAGTGCGCGATAACGTTATTCCAGACGTTAGCGGTCACCATAACGACGCACATTTTCGACGTCCGGTCGACATCAGATCGTTTAGCAAATCATGCGAGAGAGGCTTGCGATTAAACGGTGGCGACGTGTTTTTTGATGGAGAGTTTTTCATTGATAAACCTAGAGAAGAAATAACCGTTGCAGCATGGGTAAAACTATTTAGTAATGGCGGACAGCATTCTATCTTTGATACAGTCGGCGGAAAAGATTCGGCTCACAAAGAGGGACAATATCATTTCGAAGTTGACCGTGGTCGTCTTCGTTGGTTTCATCGAAACGAGGCCAAAGATAATGTATTTAATATCTCTTCTCCGTTAATGATTCCGTCACACGTGTGGACGCATTGTGCAGCTACATACTCCAGTATAACTGGAAGGGTGGCTGTGTTTGTCAACGGGAAGCTTGGAGCTCAGGTCAGCAATAGATTTTATTAGCAAAAGAATAAAATAATTATATAACAACTTAATCGTTTAAAATATTAGTTTCAAAGCTGAAAAAAAGTGATCTAGAAACTTGTCCATTGTCGACAGTACTTTCAGCCATTCCTTGACCTCAAACCTGCTTGTGTGGCAAGCAAGCGAGATATACCTATCTCAGGTGAACCTACCTGGTAAACTTACTAGGTTAAAAAGTTTTTCCGTAAACATTTGTAAGTATATAAATCATGTGTGTTAATTTTTATAGGGGTTTGGTATTGGCTCCTTATCTCAAGATTGGACTGGACGCGCTGGTATAGGAAAACACAAAGGGCAGCGAATATTGAACGGAGAAATTGATGAGTTTTATATCTTTAATAAGGCCTTAAGGCCCAGCAAAATCGAAATGTTGATGAGACGTTGTAGCTTTGAAACTGGTTTGTTTTGATTATTTTCATTTATTAACTCTATCTTATATTACTCCATTATTTACTATCTCGTCAAGTACCTACTCATCACTTTTTTTAAAAACAATCCTCGTTAAATTGTAGCATCTAAACACCAGTGTATTTTTCCAAAACCTTTCCACTACTTAGATAGTACCTACCTATTTCTACTTTTTTCCAGAATGTCAAGGTCCACTTGGAATGCAGTCAAAACTCATACAAGATTCACAGATCTCATCCAGCTCCACATATAACTTGCACAAACCGTTCTATGCTAGAATGAACCTTGCTTCTTTCGGAGGTGATCCGGCTCGCACTGCATGGTGTGCTGTTAAAGACGATAAAAACCCATACCTTGAAATCGAGCTACCAGAGATGACCTCGTTAACTGGGGTGGCAACCCAGGGTCTTTCCATATTTGACAATTGGGTTACATCATACTTATTTTGTTACAGTGATAACAGAGCCGTTTGGGTCTGTTATAAAGAAAAAGGGTACGATAAAATCTTCGAAGCAAATTCTGATAAGAACTCGGTAAAACGACATTACTTTCATCACCCCGTAGACGGAAAGTATGTACGCATACGTCCGCAATCTTGGTATGGCAATCATTTATGCATGAGAGTCGAAATTTACGGTTGTACGATGGACTTGTTACCAGATCCTTATGATTCATTTGGAAGTTTACATGTTTTTATGGAAGATACCGAAGCACAAACGCGAGCAGAAATTTCGCCGAAAGGTAGTAAATTAATTGTTTTAAAATGCCATAATATTATATCGCGAATTACGCTGGTTTTATGGCGTACACTTTTATTCTCTAAGAAAAAAATCTTCCGGACTGACTCCGAATTTTAAAACATTTGTCAGGCTTACGTTTGTGTAAAGTGTTTCTTTCACTGAACTCTTTATCTCGAGGGATAGACAAGCTCCGTCGGAAAATGGATTTATTTTTATGTAACTCTAAAAAAAGAGTGTTCTCTATATAACTATTTTAAAAACTACCACGGCTGGCGGATAGACGCGCTGTGAGTTTCTGCTACACTGGATATACTTGGAACTAGATTTTTTATCACTTGAGGGAAGGTAGTAAAAGTAAAGTTCGTTTTAAACATTACCATGGGGTTATTTTTAGAAGCGTGCAATAATCCTCTTGGTGTTTCCAATGGTGAAGTCGACGACATGCATTTGACGGTATCTTCTTCCCTTGACGAAAACCATCTACCATTTTATGGAAGGCTTGTACGAGAGTCTATCGACCAATCAGATATTAAAGGTTGCTGGTGTGCGCGCGATGTTAATCTGCGACAATATATCGAAGCAGATTTAGGTGAAGTAAAAACGATCACAGGAATCGCTACTCAAGGTTATGTTGCGCATGACAATTGGGTGGCTAGCTATCGATTAGGATATAGCGACGATTCGAATGCACTTGAGTGGTATCGTGAAAAAGACGACGAAAGGGTGAGTGTAACAGAACTTGTCGCGCAACTTGTCGTAGCCGTATTAACACACCGTTCTTCTTATTCTCCCTTTCACAAACTCTTACTTCTTATTAAAGATGGTTGACATTAAAAAACAAACTTGGTCATGGTCAGTACAAAAGAAGAATCCTTCCTTAATGTTTTTAACTGTTTAATATTTTATTTTTTTTATAGCTTTTTCTCGGTAACACGGATCGCACTACAATCGTGAAGCATTTCCTCAAACATCCCGTTCAAGCAAGATACGTGAGATTAAATCCGCGAGCGTGGCATGGGATACACATTTGTATGAGATTTGAAATATTTGGATGCAAAGAAGGTAAGTCGCTTATCATGCCTTTTCATTTTTTATTCTTGATTTTTTTATAAAGTTTAGTATTGAATCTATTTTAGGTCCATCAAAACAGTCCGTCTCGATTAAACCCGAGCTTGATAGTATATATCTTCGAGATCATTTTCATCGTCCGCGTGTAAGTACCGAGCGTGCAGACGATAAACATCTCATCCCGAAAAAATCAGCAGGGAAGCATCATACATCTGCCGAACGCCTACGATCTCAAGTAAAGGCGCATGCGCATGAAATAAAGCGACTAACACCCGGTCACAGTACACATGGATTCACTGGTGAGACTACTCCAACAAACGAGGAAATTTTACAAGTTAGTTACCCACAACCAAAGATTTTAAGACCACCTGTTAGAAACTTAACGATACCCTTCGATACCCACACGAAGCCGCATGCACCAGTGAAATTAGTTCTGGATAAAAACCACAAGCCGAAATTAGAACTGGTGAAGGTAAACAAAGATAAACAAGATGGCGGAAAGAGTGGTGCTCACGAAAAAAATAAATTAGATTTACACAACGAGCAAGACATACTTCAAGCTGTAAGTAAGTTGCAAGAACTTCCCGAGGATAAAATCTCCGCTGAATTAAAAGGCTCCATATTGCAATTAGCAAAAGCAAAGTTGATTGAAGATTTGCAAAGAAAACATCAAGCAGCCGCCGCAGAAGAACAATGCAAAAAAGGTTTTTGTCCATCTAAGAGCGAAGCCACTACTAACAACGCAGAAGAAGTGGCTAATCAACTTAATGTCGTTGATATGCCGTCTTTATATCCCGTACAAAACCATGCCGTGTATCCTCAGTATACTATGCAGCAAAAACCAGCCCCTCTTATAGACGCAACCCAAGTGTTAATGAACTTTCCAGAGCTGCGTCAAAATGGAATTACAGAGGATGTTCTGGAAAGTTTGGCCACACGTGTACCGAATTTAGAACAACGCATATACGCTCACTTTGCTATGAAGAGTAGCATGAATAACAACAATGCAATTCGAAATGACCTTGCCATGTCAAACTTAGCATTCATGAAGAACTACAAAGACTATATGAAATACGCTGATACGAATAATCCGTCAGGACCGCCAGAAAATATTTTTCCCGAACAACATAGAGTTGAAGAGTACACTGGAAGTCCATTACCAGCCGACACCGTGTATGGTCAACAGAGTAATATTTATGGTTATCAGAAACCATGCACTCGGAGTGGAGGCTGCGCAGATTTACCCGAAAGCTATTTATATAAATCACCTCACGCACCACCGCCGAAGCCAGACATTTATGTAAAGGATGCCTCCCAAGTTGTCACATCCTATCACGACAAGACAAAAATAACGCCGGATTATCTTACACCGCCTGGTCCTGACCCAAGATACGTGAATTACTATCACAATTACTTAGAAGGGAAAGATGCAGAACCAGTCATGCCACCTACGTTATATCCTCCAACAAAGCCACCGCCACCTCCGCCACCACCTCTACCCCCACCGCCGCCGCCTTATATTGAATTGTCTACTACTGTGGAGCAGCTACCTCCGGTAAGCATACAAGCATCATTTCCCACTCATCAATTAGAGTCGGTACCTGCTTCTGTGCCTGTGGTGGAACACGAAGTTAACATTGACTGGACGCCATACAGTTCGTGCAGTGCTACATGTGGAAGAGGTGAAAAGAAACGCTTTCGAAGGTGTACCGTACCTGACTGTCCTTCTGGTGGCGTGGAAATTGAAACGGTGCCTTGTGCAGAGGCGGAATGTACTGGTAAGATTTCAACTGCTCTGGTGTTTGCTATAGAGAATGTATGTTGAATGAAAGTCAAATATAAAATATGTTTCAGTTAGGAATAAATACAAGATTTTTTTATAATTCGTTACTTCTTGGTATCTGGATAATCTTTGCTTCTCATGCCTTTGTAATGCTAATCCATTGAAGGAGTCAAAACGATGTTATAAAGGGTAATATTCGCATTTAATTTATTTATTTATTTATTTATTTTTTTATTTAAGGAGTCAATCCGTACGATTGGTCGGCTTATACGCCATGTAGTACAACATGTGGTGAAGGTACAAGTGTAAGGTATAGGTTGTGCAGAGGTGAAAACTGCGCTGCTGATGGATATGAAACAGAACAGATCAGCTGCTACAAACCTAACTGCCCAAGTACGTTTCCAATTTAAGTTTACCTTTGCACGTGAAATTTGGCACTGGCCTAAATTAGAATTCTATAAATAAAAACGACGGACGACGAAATATTGCAAATATAATTTTCATAAGATTTTAGGCGCAATAATAAACTACATCGTTGACAATGGGAAATTTTCTGTTAGCTTATGTGGATAAGATTATGTAATTAATTTTGCTGTTGGCCGAATGTTACCGCCAGTTAAACGCTAATATCTTCTTAACGATGAGAATCTTTTTTCTTGAATTTTAAAAAAATAGAGAGAGTTATGGTATTTTAAAATGCGATTAAAATTGAAGTTGCCTAGTGTTTGTGCGTTAGAAAGATCAACCTGTACTCGATAAAAGCGTGCGTTTCTACAGCTACAACGATATTTTCCCCTGTTTTTTAGTTTGCGTGTTGGATTTTGAAGTTGTGCAGAGCCGTGAAGTTATTGACCAATCAGGACACAGTAATAATGGATTTTTGGATCAACAAGTTGTTATAAGGGAACATCCACAAATATGTGGACATTATGCCGACCTTACAAATAATGGAGAGATATTATTTTATCCGGATTCGTTTTTTGGAAAGCCTCGAACTGGCATTTCAATTGCATGTTGGGTAAATATACAAGGAGACCTCAGCGGAAAGCATTCTATATTTAGCACTGTGCGCCAAACTGGCGATAATACGTTTATAGGTAGGTATTGTTGAAGTGTATTAACCTTCAGAACTTTAACTGAAGCGAAGTTACTGCTCCAGAAAGTGTGCACTTACTTCGGGTCCACGTCAAGTACGTCCCCAGGACAGGATTTTACCCCAATATGAAATAACAAGCACTTCCTTGGGGAAGAGGTTGGGTTCAGTTCTCATATTTTACCTAAATGTGTCATACTTTTGTAGGTGGCTATCATTTCGAACTAGACGGTGGTCGAGTACGTTGGTTCCATCGTGATGAAAAGGGGACGGAAATTTTTAGTATGACCACCAACGTGGTAACACTGTCACGTGTGTGGATGCATTATACTGTGACATATGATGGATATAAAGGATTAGCAAAGGTATGATCATTAACCAGCATACTGTCTTGTATGAAACCTGCACAAATAATATTCTCTATGTACAAGCATTATTTAATCAATAATTTTTTCACTAATTTTTTAACTTCGGATCAACTTAAAGAAGGTTTAAATGTAAGATGAAGCGACAAGTCAACAACTGGAATTGGCAAAACAGTACAACATAAAGTTCATTTTAAATGAACTTTTAAAAGAATTATAGGTGGTTTGATGAATTTTATTCGTTGGTAACAAAGATGTTCTAGAAAACATCCTTGGTAACCAAAATATCCTCTCATCCTTTCTCTCTTTTTCACATGAAGAACGTCACATGAAGATCATCTTAGATTGAATTTTTTTTTCAGGTATTTGTTGATGGTAAAGAACGTGGAAGTCAAGAAGGAGCGGGTTTGCTTGCAGCTGATTGGGGCTACAAAGCTTCAATAGGCTACTATGATTTTGATGATCGTCGATTAAACGGTTGGTTCGACGAGTTTATTATGTATGATTACCCACTCGGTGAAGACGAAGTGTTCGAATTACTTGGCAAAATGCGTTGTCCCACCGGTAATTCAACTACAATCGAAATTGATGCTTTTAAATTCGAGAATTTGAAACTGGATAATCATTTAAAAAGAAGCTTAAACGAAGACGAAGACTTTTACAATAAAATAGAACACGTTAAGAGAGTGAAACTAAGCGAGGAACGAGCGAATTCAAAGATAAATACGAAGCAGAAGCTACGTAACACGAAGTTCAAAAACAACATTGCCAAGCATAAAATCATAGAAAAACCTTTGAAGAGTATCATAGGTAAAAATATTGCAAGTAAAAACAATAAAACCTCTCACTTATCAAGAACAAACAGGTCGAATACAACGGCACCGAAACTCCTAAAATTAAGTAGTCACATTAAAACAACAAACGTTAAAAAGGAGCCGCATAGATAGACATTAATATTAACGGCACCGAAACCCGATTAACTGCACCGAAATCCTCAATGGGGAATGTGATTATTCTCTCTGTTGGTTAATATGTTTCAATATTCAACAATGAGAGAATAAGATCTTCTGAATGTCAGCACTTCATCAGTGAAAATATGTATAAATATGTGTATGCAATGTAAGATACGCAGAAGAAAAGAGTGACCGGTTTACGGTACTAAATGACATTTTGTTAATAGCCTAATAATTTTATTTTGTACGTAAAAATAACAGCGATATAATTTTTCTTCTTAATACCTTTATTTCACACACACTAAGAGGAGAAAGAGAGAGAGAGAGAAAAGGCAAATCTGTTATTAAGTATCATAAAACCTATAAATTATTCACCTATTTAACACAAGTTTTATTGCACAACCAAGGGTACAAGATTACGCCTGACGTGGCTTGACAGGGAGCTCCAGAATGAGGGAAAACGTAAGAAAGGAGAAAACACGTTTTGTTTGGCGAAAGAGAGAGTAATTCCGCATAAACAGGTCAGAGTGAATCTAAATGTCGCCTCAGAATGATTAGATCATTTAGATACCCCATGTAAAGTCAGTAATGTGTGTTTTTATTGAAATATCTTCCCCCTTTCTAACTTTCCCCGAATGAAATTGAAAAAAGATGATATGCATGAAATATGTAATGCTATCATGTTAGTGGTTAAGGTATATCAGAATATTCTGTGCTTGCTTTTCTTTATCTATAAAGATATATTTAGAACCTATCAAGAACAATATAACTTTAATTTTTTGTGTTTTTGAACAGGTCTAGTAGCCAACGATCTGAATGGTGAATTTTTGTTAAGTTTTTTTAATGCTTACAAAGCTGAAGGAAAACCACTCAAAAACAGTAGAACAATGGGAAAGTGCCCCGAGACCCTGGTGTAAGTGTTATAACCGTGAAAAAAATATTCCTAATAAATGCGTATTCTGAAGCTTCCAGGCGTTACTCATGTTCGTTCAGCACCTATTTTTTTGGAGGGTGTGAGGAAGTAGAATCAGGTAGTGGGCCTTATTGCACTATTTCATTTTACCCCAAGGTCTCCAGTTCATAGAGGGTCGTTGGTCTCATCAAAAGGTTTCTCTTTTTTTGAGCAGATGAATAGATAAAAATATTCGTGAAAATTATTCAATTTAGGCTATTTTCAGGCGGAAAATGTGGCCTCTTTTTAGATGTGACTTATCGCGGTTGATGTCATACAAAGTTAATGGAGTTTTAAATGTAAATTATTAAGAACTAATCAAGGTTTTTTAAAAAAATAAAGATTCCTTCAAAATTTTTAAAGGTCTTTTATATGAGACTGACTTGTTTTTTCGCGGGAGGTATGCTTTTCGAAATCATTGATATTGACATTATGAAGAAATATTTAGTATGTGTGAGATTACCCCGAGTGACATCGAATAGATTCATTGTCTCAGAAGCCAA
This sequence comes from Hydractinia symbiolongicarpus, assembly GCF_029227915.1. NCBI lineage: Eukaryota > Metazoa > Cnidaria > Hydrozoa > Anthoathecata > Hydractiniidae > Hydractinia > Hydractinia symbiolongicarpus. Next base: position 2,699,230 of record NC_079882.1, on the reverse strand, counting down.
CGAAGAAGTGTGTTGAGTTCCAGGGTCAGTATCAAAAACGATAAGACACAACAATATATACAAAAAGTAGAGAAAGCAGACGATTTAACAGATAACTCTTAATATAGAATACGTAATAAATAGAAGTCGTAATAAAACATTCTTTATTTTTCTATTTTTCTAATTCTTACTTAGGACGTCTCCCAGGCTTCGCTTTTATTTGAGAAATTTTAGAAACGTTTTTTATTATTGAGATGAAATATCATTCGAAGACAAATAATACTAATCTTCGCAAGTAGGAATTTTCGCGGATAAAAAGAAAAAAACCCACAAAAGTACATTTTTATTGACTTTTTGTGATGAATTTGACATCGGTGTTTCATTCTCTTTATTTTGTCAATAGACGTTTGCTCACTCTGAGTTAATTCTACGAATTTTTATAGGAATTGCTCAATTTCTTTTACGGATATTATTTTCGCAAATATCTTAATTAATCTTTAGCCGGTATCATAATTACGCGAATTACCGAATTTCATGCAGCGTAGTTCATGCTCACTGTCTCTGCAGCCACATAGCTAAAAATACCACTTCTTCCACATTCAACTTTTTTTTAAATACGTCCAGTCTAGTTTTACGGTAAGTCGTCCACGTATTACTTCCTGAATATGAAGGAGATATAGTATTCAACATGCGTTAGACCTATGTACGTTCCCAAGCCTTTGTGGCGATAATGGTGTGCTATTCTCCATAAAGCACATTGTAGTGAGGTCATCAATGTCTGTTGTCGAGTGTAGCAAGCCCTTTCTTTCCTTGTAGTACAATGTATTAAAGCGTAATTTTTCGTAGCGATGTGTAGCAGTACGTTATTTTCTGTAGCAGGCCGTAGTAGAACGTATTTCTTTGTAGTAGAGCGTAGTAGCCTGTAGTAGCATGTAGTAGCCTGTAGTAGAGTGTAGTAGCCTGTAGTAGCATGTAGTAGCCTGTAGTAGAGTGTAGTAACTTTTAGTAGAGTGTAGTAAGCCTGTAGTAGAGTGTAGTAGAGCGTATTTCTCTGTAGTAAAGCAAATTTCTCTGTAGTAGAGTGTAGTAGCTTGTAGTAGAGTGTAGTAGCGTGTAGTAGAGCCTAGCATAATGTATTTCTCTGTAGTAAAGCGTATTTTTCTGTAGTAGAGTGTAGTAGCCTGTAGTAGAGTGTGTTTCTCTATAGTAAAGCGGCGTTCAAAGGACTACCATCGCCATAATGGTCTCGCACTATATACAAACGAAAAATTATCGTGACATCTTCCCACAAAGAGATTTTAATATATTAAAAAAGGATGGCCACAAGCTTGATCATATTATTTTTGAAGTAATCATATAAAAAACTTCCTATATTAATAAAAAGCAATTTATAAAGAAATAGCAATCTTCTTGTGAAACATTCTGTGATGCCACGGATGCTAATTATTTTGACTTTCGTAGTGCATGAGCATATTTTTAGAAAGTAGCTTTTAGTCTGTGAAATACACAAACACTACTAGATTTCATCAAGACTCAACTACAACTACAAACTACAATCGTTCAATATATATTAACAATTGTTTCACAAAAAACGGATTCTTCTATATTCGAAAGCATAACAGATTAATCCTTACCGAAGACGGCGTGATACATATTTGCTTAAACTTTGTTCCGGTATATGTTAACAAGTTTTAATGTTGTGAAACAAAAAAAAGGTTTCTTTCAACCAAGAGATAATCGGCATATACAAAAGTATTCAGGTCTTAATTCATCGAAACAAGACAAGTAGAGTTCGTATATGTGACAATACCTTAGACACATTTCATTTTCCGGCCAAAATTAAGCGAAACAAGAGAAACATGGAGCGCTTAATTGATAATGGCATAGACAAGTGCCGACTTCGGTGATTTTTGTTCTGAAATTTCGTTTTATATTGTCAAAATTGAACGAAACAAGAGAAACATGGAGTGTTTAACTGATATTATCATAGACAAGCGCCAAATTCGGTAACTTTTGTTCTGAAATTTTATATTCCGGCCAAAATTGAATGTCAAAAAGCATTATCTAAAAGGTTATGAAAGGCCCAATTCACCAAAACAACTGAACCTGTTATGTATAGATTGCTTCTAGAAACATGACCATTTTCCTGAATTTTTATCAATGGCCTAGCTCACCGAAACAACTAATTCTATTATGTACGGATTGCTTCTAGAAACAGGATCTTTTTCCTGAATGTTTATCAATGGCTCAATTTACCGAAATAACCGCATCTGTGATATATGGATTGCTTCTAGAAACAGGAGCTTTTTCCTGAATGCTTAACAATGGCCCAATCCACCGAAACAACTGAATCTGAGATGTATGGATTGCTTCTAGAAACAGGAGCTCTTTCCTGAATGTTTATCAAAGGTCTAATTTACTGAAACGACCGAATCTGTGATGTATGGATTGCTTCTAAAACAGGAGCTTTTTTCTAAAATTTTATCAAAGGTCTAATTTACGGAAACAACCGTATCTCTTACGTAATACTGATCACTCGCCTTCACTAATGGTATTTGGAACATACATTGCTTGTGATGCATTCTGTAAGACTCAAACAAACTGATCATGTCTCGTTGGGTAAGCGCAGTAAAACACAAGATGTGAAATTGAAAATGAATATTTAGGCGTGTCTGCTAAATTTGTTTCTTTGTCTCTGATATTATGATGACCACTGGCGAATCGGCCATCATGGCTTGTTTATCTACCAACTACAATTGATGTACTGATAAGAATCTTTTTGTGGGAAGATGTCCAGATAATTTTTCGTTTGTATATAGTGCGAGACCATTATGGCGATGGTAGTCATTTGAACGCCGTTTTCCCCAGTTCAATTTAACTTAAAAGTTAGAATATTTTCTGAAACTATTTGTATGAAGCTTAACTGCTGTAAGCCCCTGCGCTTCTTAACCATAGTGCTCTGTGAATAATTATTTTTCTTGTAAATAGAGTTTGTATAGTGATGAATTGTAATTGCCTTTTTTGTCACATTCTAAATGTGGATGCCTATGTTGCGCAGCACTAGAAAAAGACGCCGTACCACACTCTACTACAGGCTACTACGCTCTACTTCAGCGTACTACGCTGTACTACTACGCTCTACTACAGGCTACTACACTCTACTACAAGCTACCACAGGTTACTACACTCTACTACAGAGAAATACGCTCTACTACAGAAAAATTATTTTCTACTACGCTCTACTACGCTCTACTACGCTCTACTACAGGCTACTACACTCTACTACAGAGAAATACGCTTTACTACAGAGAAATACGCTCTACTACAGAGAAATACGCTCTACTACACTCTACTACAGGCTACTACACTCTACTACAAAGAAATACGTTCTACTACGGCCTGCTACAGAAAATAACGTACTGCTACAGATCGCTACGAAAAAATACGCTTTACTACATTGTACAACAAGGAAAGAAAGGGCTTGCTACACTCGACAACAGACATTGATGAGCCTCACTACAATGTGCTTTATGGAGAATAGCACATCATTATCTCCACAAGGCTTGGGAACGTACATAGGTCTAACGCATGTTAAATACTATATCTCCCTCATATTCAGGAAGTAATACGTGGACGACTTACCAGCTTTACTTCGACCCAGCGTAATTTTTCCGACCTTTAGTATTCCGATTTTCCGGTGGGTGTAAAAACTACGCTGGATTACCTGGCTAATCATCTCAAAATTCCACACTCTTCCTCAATGTATTATCCCACACCAATCTTTCCAGTTCGTAGCAAAACAAAGCAGGTATTGCTGAAATTATTCCTTAAATATTGTTTAGGGTATTGAGACAGGTAGATAAATGTGCATATTTTACATAGACCTTTTTGAATGTTAAGCCCTTTTGGTGTTCATGGCAGGCAAAAAGATTTGGACACTAGCTTAGCACTGTTTCCGACCCGTATTGACCTCTTGCCTCGTATTGACCAAATTTTGGACCCAACACGTTGACCAAACACTCTCAATTCACTATGGGGGCAACATTTTTTGTTGACGTAAGTTGACCGAATACTGTCTAGAAACTTTGGTCAACTTAACAATAGTTGCCCCATAGTGACTGCTGGGAAGGATTTCGTCAACTTGGGTCAACAGCAAGAGTTGTCCCATAGTGACTAGAAAGGATTTAGTCAACTTAGGTCAGCAATAAAGGTTGCCCTATAGAAAACAAGAGGCAGAAACATGGTAAGACTCTATAATAGCAAATCTTTGTTGCTGCGTTTTTTAACATATAAAAGTATATAGCTACAATTAAAAACATATATATATTGCCCTTGGTATTGTTCTGCCCAGATTGCGAAAACGACCCGTTTACAACCAGGACAGCCGGATTATGTACGCACGGTCCGATTATGTTTTTTTTGCACTGTTATGTCGTGGTGCCCGGATTATGAACGCTTATATAAATAGCTGGGAGACAGGCTGTGATTGGCATTTTCTTCAAGCTTTTGTAAATTAAACATTCTCTGGAAGATAGAACACCCCTAAAAACTAGACATGGCGAAATAAAAAAGTGTCGACGTAATTCTTAGTATAAACTACCCCTTGTAGTAAATACATTTCAACATAATATACTTTGAAGCAACTAAATTTCACGGAACCTAAATTATTCTTTTTGCGGGAATTAATTTTGGTGAAAAGTTATTAAACTTGCGAATCCCAAAATTTAGTATTTGCCACGAATTATATAAAAGCAGTCAGCCCCAATTGTATTTGTGTTATTTAAGTCCTATAATTGTCGAATAATATTTGACTGTCATACATAAGTCGACCTGCCCCGATTATGTTCGTTCTATAATAAGTGAGAAATAATATTACACTGTCGTATATAAACTGCCCTGATTATGTTCCTTTTATAAGTGCCAAATAATATTTTTTGAGTAATAAGCCGGTCTGTCCCGATTATGTTGCCCTGATTATGTATTTTCTGCCCTGTTCTTAACCGGGGCAAGCTGCCGTACTTAATCAGGCCAATGTTCATTATCCGGGCAGAACAGTATTCTTAAATAACCACTGGTCTAATAAAAACTAAATAGAAGATTCAGACAGGATTTGCACCTGTATATTCGTGTCTTCGAATTAACAGAATACCAACTGAAAGCTGGATCATAAACACTTTATAAAGTTCTGAGCTCTTCAAGAAAACAAAACACCAACACTGAATAGTATTACAGCCTTATGCATTAAAACAGTCCTATCCATAAGAAGCATGTGAAAACTCCTGTGCATGCAAACATGCCCATTTCTGTAAAATGAGATAAAAACTGAGGCATTAATTGCTGAGTATAGGTAATCTTCGAGTCGGTGAGTTAGTGAGTTGGTGAGTCGCGAGTTGGTGAGTTGATGAGTTTAAAAAATATACGGCTGCCGTTTTTAATGTGGTTATTTTCACTGGAATAGTCTGAAATAGACCTGGACTGATGCCTGATGGAAAATTAGCTCATAAAGCTTTTCGCGCAAAAAGCTAACGCTGTTTTTATCTGCGGTAAACAGATTTAATGCACCTGCAAAATGTTTATTATTTGAAAAAAGGTGACACGTTGGTGTGTTGCAAGTGTTTTTTTAACTTGTTATTTTTAAATTACTTTCCACCCCTTGTCACTATTATTGCAACCTTTGGTACTTTTATACCCCTAAAAATACTAAATTCTGGAATCATTACTTCCATCCCACCATATACAAAAATATACATTGTCAAAAATTACAGCTAAAAAATTTGATCCAATCTTCTAATAGAAGTATCTGTTACTCTCCACTTGGAAAATTGGCTATATTGAAAAAAATCAATATGTTTAAATTCAAGGGGGGTAAAATGTGATCACTGATATGATTCTTGCTATTCAAAACCATGAAGGAAAGAGATAAAAGAACGCTGTATTCGATTAACACAGGAGGAAACACAGTATTAGTATATTTTTTATATTCTTTTTTATATTTTTTACAACTGTTCGCGACTTTTTCACCAATTTTTTTGAACTCGTCGCTTTGACATAATTGTCACCTGTTTTTAGGTAAATATTTTTGAAATTTTTATATAAATATACTGGTTAAACTTAACCAAAAAAAAGTTAAAAAACATTGAAGCCTCAAAATATTAGGGATTGTGTCTTACTTCTGATTTTACCCTGGGCAGATTGTTTTGGGCTAGAAATGATTTTAAAAAGCTCACACTATAGCATTAATAAGCAAAAATCTATTCTCCTTGTCAGCAAATATGACGTGATACTTTTCAACCAATTACATGTCTGTATTTTTCCAGGTAGCCATCATGAATTGAGGGAAAACACGCCGTTCATGCAGTCACCTTTTTATAAATAGGGGCTGAATTTTTTGTAGAATTTTTCTTTTTTAACTTCACACCTGTCATATTGTGTAGTTATAGGTGCGTTTTTGCTAATTTAGCCTTACTTTAATTCAGATACTTAAAGTTCTTGTTTAATCAAAGCATCTTCTGTGAGAGTTTGACCGGAAAGGTCCATGCTTTCCCTCAGCTGAAAGTAGTACTATGTGACATGCCGACTTGAAGAATTCAAGACTCATTTTATAACCCTTGTTGTCAATCCAGTCACTCTCAAAAAGTTCAAAACCTCACTGACTATTGTCTGAAGAAATCAATGGGAAAAGGCATTTGTAGAAAGTTGTAGCTCACTAGCATCTTTTTTATATGCCAGACACATGTTAGAAGAGCCCGTAGTTAAAATGCATATAAACAAAGAAATCTGTCTGTAGCAAGCTTAATAAATACTCTAGTAAAATGATTCACTAGCTAGCTAACTACAGACAAAAATACAACGTTTAGCCAATCAGATGATGGAAAAATCAATCGCTGCTGACAAAACTACCTTAAAAATACTGTACAAATAACAAGACAACACAAGATAACGGATACTACTTACAATGTTTCCATAGAAAGAAATGGACTTAAAAAGACCTTTTTTCAGCAAGCTTCTCATCTTTCTGTGCCACACAGCCAGGAGAGCTTACCGTGAAAATGTAAACATTTAAAAAGGTCTATGAATAGCTAGCCTTGCTTCACAAATAGCAAGGGATATACCCTCTATATTATTTCCAGGAGGGGCCAAATGAGGCTTGATAAGGAGTCCTGGAGTATTTAACGCTCATTTTAAGTCACACAGTCATTGCTGTACCCAACAACTTCCTGGTATCCAACAGCCCACACATTGTGCCATCTCCCTTATTTTTCTATATGTCTTTGGTTAACCCGGACTTTGATAAAATTTACTTTCCCATATTGTATCGCCACCAAGGTAAAACGAAACCTGGTCTCCTGCAGAAAGTGCGGGATTTATAACCACTAAGTTACAGCATCACATATGCTATTACAGTAAAGCAAAATTCATTAAAGGCTGTTGTTTTGCTAGTTTACGTAATTATGCGTCTTGTTTATATTAACATACATTAAGGAACACATGTTTGATGTTCACATAAACATTGGCTAAATAAATACAACATACCGGGCAATAAAAAAATGGAAAATTATAAAAACAAGAACTTAAAACACAGACTCAAAAACTTATAAAAAACAGAACCGAGTAGAATAAAACAGAATTTAAAACACATTAACTAAAAACTAAGAAACAACAATATACACAAACTTACTAAATCAATTTTTTTTAAACCATACACCACAGAAACCATTAACAACAACACTAGCGACACAACACAGAACTCAAAAAACTTTATAAGCGATTTTAACATGAACCACACAGAGACGATAACCCAAAGCGCAATAAGACTGTATTAGATTTAGTTATTCATCTTGTGAGGCACCTCGAAGGAGAGAACAATGCTTCAGCACACGGCAGCAACAAGTAGTTTTAAAAGTAATGTCATATGTGCAACAAAGTTTGCTATTTAACAGTACAGATAAAAAGAGCTGTTGCCACATATGTAGAATATTGCATTTAAAGATTTTCGAGGAAGGAAAACAATTATAAAATGAAGTCAGTTGGATCAGAAATGACATCATTCCACTGGACTAATATTTCCTTTAAATATGATCGGTGTTTTATTCCTAGTACCCATGTATACATCCTTAGCACCCCCCCCCCCCCCCCCCTTGGTAACCAACTGGTAACCAACATACATGTAATAAATATTAATTAGTTTCATTTGTTGCTTATTAATAATAAGCAACAAATGAAACAACACTGATATTATTGTCATTTTTTTTGCAACTTTTTTAACTAAATATGCAAATACTGTAGTTCTTTAAAAATGTTACCACTTATATTTTCAGTCATTTTATTAAGCTGTTGAAATGTAACCTAGAATATACTTGCTTGTTCATGACATGATGATATCCTGTTCAACAGCTACAACATAGGACTGGAGGGCAAGAAGGACCTGGAAGTTTCTGCATAACTAGTTAACAGGGTAGAAGCTAACATCATCAAGAATTGGCCCTCAAATTTGCACAGTACTAATTACTTAATGATTAGTCACCTAATTTGTTATTGTTGTTTGTAGTTGATTTTAGTACAGAAGAAATAAAATGGCTGAAATAGATGTCCATGAGGAAAAGGTGGTAACAGAAAAATATCCATGTTTTGTAAAAGTTTCTGATGAAGAAAATGGTGAAAACTGCATTGAATTACCAACAGAAAGTTGTGGGACCATTCTTCTATCAACAATTCAAGCACAATTTCCAAATGCTATCGGTTTAAAGTATAAAAGTTCCACTGGTGCATGGAGAGGAATTCGTTTATCAGATAATATTTTAGATCCTCCTTTCGAAGGTTGGGGCGACACAACATATCACATCACATTGCCAAAAACAGGTGTTTTATCTATCTAATTTGTATTTGTTTGCACACAGTAGGGTATATATATTACGTTATAACTTTGTTTGTTACATGTCATAAAATGGTTTATAAATAACGTCTGAAACTAGACATTAGCACTAGTTACTACCAATAAAAATGTTCTAAGTTCTTGTTTTTGAAGATTGGGTTCTTGACATTGTTTTTGATGACCATATAGCTTAAAGAAATGCAAAAAAAATATGATTTTGGCATTTTGTGATAACAATATTTCATCTGTTAATACCTAAACCACCAGCTTATTGAGGGACAAGTAGACAAAAAAAATTTAATGACTTTTTAAAGTTCTAATATATTAAAAAATTAATAAAAATGTTACAAATAGCTAAAAATTGACTGATTAAAAGTTTCAGGTCAAGGCATCTTTGACTAAAAAAATGTTAAAAATAAGCACAAGCTCTTTCTAAAAGAAATACCTTTTTCTTAGACTCTGTTAAAAGGAAAATGGAGGAGTCGCCAAACCGTGAACCTGAAGCTAAGTTGGTAAAGACTGGTTCAGACAGTGATTTTCTGTCAGATTTGATTGTTTTGGGTTTACCATACAAAGCAACAGAGCATGACATGAAAGAATACTTTCAACAGTTTGGTGAATTAGCAATGCATGAGGTACTCTTGACTTTTTATGAAAGCATTTGTATGAAAAATCTGTGTACTAATTTAGTCAACATAAGAATGTTTCGCATCAATTTGTCATTATTAGTAAAATATATTTCAGCTGCTAACATTAAGTATTCTAGTGATTTTTGTTTAGAGATTAATCTTCTTTTTGTCACCATTTTATAATACTTTTAGCTGATTGGATGAAGTTTGTAATTTAAATGCTTGGTGAAACTAAGAACATGACAACATGTTCTAATGAAGCAAGAAAATGTTATCTGAATTTATATAATCACCCTTAAGATAGCCACTTGTTAGACTTCGGCTTTGCAACACTGTATTATATTTTTCAAAATTTGTATGAACTTTTTTTTTTGTAGGTAAAATACGATCCAGTTACTAAAGAATCACGTGGTTTTGGATTTATTCGATTTAAAGCAGCTGCTGCAGCACAGAAGGCATTGAAATCAAACCATGCTATTCTAGGTAGAAGATGCGAAGTTCGAATGCCAAAAAAGAAAGTAAGTCATTACATGGATTTTTTGAACCATGGATATTTCCACTTAAACGCCAGAGAGTAATTTCCTTTAATTGTTTTTTCTTTTTTTACAGGATGAAATGCCACTGAAACTTTTCATTGGTAGACTTCCTGATGGTACATGTTCAGATGATCTTCACAAATATTTTGGGGATTATGGAGAATTATCTGATGTTTATATTCCAAGCCCTTTTCGTGGCTTTGGTTTTGTTACGTTTGCATCTTCAGAGATCGCTCGACAAGTCTTGCACATGACTCACAGTTTTCAGGTACACATCAGTATTGTTATCCATAGAGTTAAGTAAATAATTTTGAAAAAAAGCTTCCCTTGCATGAAAGGGTGATAAAACCATTAACTTTATAGTCATATACTTATTATTGCAAGGTGTAAAAACAGAGTGTCTGAATGAAAGAGGTTTAAAAGGTTGTCAACACATCGCAATTTGTTGTGATGGGTACAATTTTTTTGATTAGAAGTACAATACTTGGTAGGTGCTGTGTTAAAGATTTAGGTGCATTTATTCTTTACAATTACTATATATTGTAAAGCATTCCCGCAAGGCATTGTGAAATATGTAGAGATAGTTGTAGAGCAGGTGGGAAGATCTGTTTGGTGAGGTGAAACCAAAACAAGTTTGAAGTGACCAATTCATAGGTAGCATAAATGCAATAAATTTAAATTACCCTTTTGATCTTTTCAGTGGCCTTTTTTTCTTCTTTTATTTACACTATTTGTTTGCAGTATCAGTTGTAAGATATCCCATTTGTATTGGAACAGGATGAATTCGTTTCGTATATTAGACCCCTTAACCCAAACTTTTTAGGCTAGTTTTTGTTGGTCCTAATTACTCTTACAAAAATAGCGAAAAATAATTAGGCCATTGTCAAATAATTTGGCCATTGTCAAATAATTTCTAAAAAATTAGAGAATACTTGGCTTATTTTTTCCTACTTATTTTTTTTTCTTAGTTTACATTTTATTTTAACCTTTTTTTTAGGGTAGTCGTATTAATGTAACCTATGCTGAACCTAAGGGAGAGTCTAAATCTCGTAGCAGCAATAATAGTGCCAGTTCTCACCACTCCAGCGGTGGAGGAAGTAGTAGCAGTGTAAGACACACTTCGCGTTCACAAGATCCCCCTTTTGACTTCGAAGATATGCGCCAGGTTATGTATAACAATTCACGAACAGTCCAAACAAGTTATGCGCAAGCTTACAATCCCTACGTGGCATCAAGTAAATCTCCGCGAGGAACAGATTCGAGGAATATCGAATACGCTTACAGCTATCCACAGATTTTGCAGTCGCCGATCTCTAGTAGCGTGTCGTACTCTCCTGGTGATACAAGAGCTGTCCCACAAGCTTTTTGGAGTAATAACAAATGAAAGGTGCAGTATGCTTCTTTTGGTCAATATTTGTATTTTTATTTATACAGGATTTTATTCCAGCAGTCTTGATCGCAGACTTTTTGTCTAAGTCTAAACCAGGTGGTATGTGCCTCTATTATAACACATATTTTTTTAACAGCACTCTTTTAATCTAATTGAGGAAACGACACCAAAAATTGTGAAATGAAATGAAATATAAAATGTTCATACTTTAAATAAAGTCAAAAACATCACAAATGTAGATGTAATACAAGAAATAACATAACTTTCTGACAAGAAAGTCTATATCAAATGCATTGTGCTGAAAGGTACTCTCTGACTATTGTTGACCCATATATTACAGACCTAAGAATCGATACCCACCCACTTCGATGATCGAACACCCTCCCAACTATCAATTTTAAGAAAATTACCATCCCTTCCTCCTTAATTAGGGTAAGAAGAGTATTGTAAATTTCAATGTAATTTGTATGTAACCCGTCTAGTGAATACGAGGGCTGTGCGGTGTAAAGGTCTTGTACTATCTATGTTTTTTGCTCTAGGGACAGTTAAATGTGACGCTGGTGTTGTGAGATGAGAATCAAAACATGTCGGAGAATGTTGAGATGAGCGAGAATAATTTTGTAAATAGTAGAGACAAATAAAATTAACGTTGTATTTAATGCAGCTTATTATTTTCAAGTGTATATATGTTTCGAGTGGTGAAAAGACGTGTCTGAATGCCGTGGAGTGTTTTTTTATAGTTCTTAGACATTACTAGTTGTCATTTTGTTTTGTGTCATTTACCGTTTCGTAATGACACATGTCAGTTTACTGTACAAAGAATTATATGTGTCCTGTGACCAATGTATTAATTGTTCTTTTTTCTTAGGTAATATACGGTTAGTTTTGTTTGCTATTTTCCAGTTCAAGAGTTTCTGTGCTATATTATTATGTATTTCACAAAATTGACTTTCTTTTTCTCATTATTGACTTTATAGTTTGGCGAAATTCTTTGATCATGATTCCATACAAGAGCGGATCCACCATGGCGTTTAAACCGATCGTGTAGGTGGAAAGCGCAGTTAACGTTACAGGTATTAAATCTGTTCTTCCAATAACCTCTAGTAGCGACATATACACGACAGGTAACCATGTGAACATATACGTTAGCACGACTAAAGCGAACGCCAACGACGCTTTTAGTTCTGTCAGCATTTGCTTTGCTTTATTGTTGAAACTAACCCAAGATCTAGTTGACGTTCTTAACGTGCTAGATCGACGCTTCTGGTAGTAGTTTTGTTTTTTTCTCGCTTCAGATAGAACGCTGTCATGTCTCGTTAGTATCTTCTTTGGCAGTATGCTAGAACCTTCGAAAGATATGCTACTTTGTAATGGATATTTTTTGACGACGTATTCGTTTTTACGAATTGACGAAGTTGTCATCACAAGGATTGTGTCGTTCGTCTTCGAAGATACGAGAGAAGGTTTTCTTTTGTTGTTGATGTTCCGATTACACCCCTCCAAGTAACCTAAGCTTCTTTGTCGGGAAATTTTTCGTTTATTATCTCTTAAAAAGTCGCCAGGGGCTGATTCGTGCTCATAAATGTCAACTAAATCTGATATTGGATAAATGATTGGATTGGAGGTATCTCCATTCTTGCACATTTCACCATTTTTATTTGCATGGTTACAACCGTTAAACTTGTGTGTGACACCATTTTGACTCCGACTTACCGATTTTAATCCGTTTCTATTTTCGTCATTCAATTTTTTCGGAATAATCGGGGAGTCTTTATCCGATAATGACAATTCGTCGTCGAACTTGTCGTCGTCGTCGTTATCGCTGTTGCTATCATCGTCGTCGTCTCGAAGTTTTGATTTGTGTAAGCAGCACAAAAACTTCGCTTCCTCCCATAGCTCTGAACCACTGTTGTTCTCCGATGTGACGATGAGCTTACTATGTTTCTTGAAAAATTTATGCGTAGTGTGGCACACTTTGGCGTAAACGCCCAATATAAATACAAGAGGCGTTATTAAGAACAATGCCAAAGTAAAAGTGACGTAAACCTTATGAATCACTGTGTCCACTCTTACCTCCCATGCGAATGGAAGAACACAGTAGATCAGAGGTTCAATGTAACAAAATATAATGATTCGTACTGCGCGTTTTTTGGTTATGATTTGATGATATCGCAGCGGCCTGCTAATAGCTATGTAGCGTTCAAAGGTGACAGCGGTGAGATTGTTGATATATGTAAGTATGACAATCAATGTTAGAAATTTATCTGCTAGACTGTTGGGTATCATACTGTGTGTTGGCAAAAGCACGCCTGCACATAGTACATTAGTTGTGCACAAACCAAATATAAACACGTTCGTGGCTGTACGTAGCCTTCTGTAGTTTAATATCATAAAACAAACAAATATGTTCTCTATAAGTGCGATTGAACATAGTGCTAACAATATATATGGTGATACGTGCTTCGTCCCTGGCGAATCGGTGTTGCTCGAGTTGTTTGGCATACCTGGAAATAGAATACAAGAACAAATGAATGAATAAATAAATAAATAAATAAATGAATGAATAAATGTGTAGATGGATCGATGGATAAATGAATTAATTGATGAACAAATCCGGAATGGACTTATAAGTGAATCAATAAGTTATTGAGTGGGTGAGTGAAGGAGTAAATAAAAAGGATGGATAAAAATAAATAAGATGACATTGAATGTTAACGCTAAAAACCAGACTTACCTAAACGGCTGTTTTACGATTAATTTGAAATTTATTAAAAGAACTATTTTACTTAAATGATTGAGATTTTTTTGTTGTATTTTATTTATTTGTTATATTAACATCTACAGTTTCTTCTGTCTTAACTAACGCTTGCATATAGAAATATAATTGGAAAAAATTATTTTCACATTTGCTCTCACAAGGACCATCAAGAGTTCTATGAATCTCCCTCTTTTCTTCACCTGTCAGAAATATAAAATTGATTTATTGTTTCCTCATCTAACTTGTTTTTTTTTTGAAGAAATTCTTTTTCGTTATAGAAACCACTTTATATAAAAAGAGATCTTGTTCTTTTCTTCTAAAACTGCGTTATCACGTGACTCATACAGTTCCATCAGAAAAAAAGCAAGAATTTTTTTTCTTTATTTTTTTCTTCCTTTTTTCAAAGAAACTTTTTTCAATTATTAAATTATAAAAAAAAACTTGATAAAAAGAAAAATAGCTTAGCAAGGTAATTGTATAGTGTTTTATGTTACTTCTCTTTTGTTCACTTGAAAATTCAAAGGGTGTTTTTATTTCGACTTAAAAAAAGCATCTTTCCCGTTCTTTTCTGTCTTTAATGAAGAACTGATTTTTTGCTCCTGTTTGTTTTTTCTTCGCTGCTGAAATGGGAGGTGTTTCTGTTTTGTTGTTGTGTACTACTCCTCTCTGTTTATTTATTTATTTATTTATTTTTTGACGTGGTACCATGTTTACATACAAATCAAGCTACCAACAAATTTAATTACAAGTCCACTCGATGTTTGCGAAAAGCCCACCACAGATCAAAACGGTGTCTCTTTATGTGACAAATTAAGAGGGAAATTTGGGCGCTATAAGACTGCTTTGTGTCTTGCTGTGACTCACTAATAATTTCATCT
Organism: Hydractinia symbiolongicarpus; assembly: GCF_029227915.1. Classification (NCBI taxonomy): domain Eukaryota; kingdom Metazoa; phylum Cnidaria; class Hydrozoa; order Anthoathecata; family Hydractiniidae; genus Hydractinia; species Hydractinia symbiolongicarpus. Next base: position 2,684,188 of record NC_079882.1, on the reverse strand, counting down.
TGTTTATAATTTTAGGTATTGGGGAGTAAAATTTGAAAGAATCTACGATGGAGAGCTTGGGCAACTTAATGGAAACATGCCGTGAGGGAGGCAGTGAAGTTCCTTTTATTTGTGAAAAGTTATTTTGGGAAAAGATTCTCTGACGTTTGGAGGTTTGGTTTTTCCTTTTTTTTCTTTTTTTTTCTTTTTTCTTTATTTGTTTTTTGTATTTACTTTTAGAATTTACACTTCGGTCGTCGTCGTTTTTTTTATTTCCTATTTCCTTACTCGTGTCTTGTTTCATGCGTTGAAAAAAAATGTGACACAGGAATGTCCGTTCTTCTTGTTTTATCTTTTTTTTAATAATAAAAGAGGAAAAGCGTGCACTGTTACCGTTTTATCTCGCCCTCAGATTTGTAACATATGTTCTAATTCTTTAGAAAAACAACATCTTCTGATTTTGGTGCTTTGTGGTACTTATCGTCTGCCGTTAATCAAAGAAGAATTATTTTGTTCTTTCATTAGACGTGAATCCTGGTTGTTCACACTTAATTTAGATCTCAGCAGAAAAAAAAGCTTTAAAAAGGAAACAGTCATTATTTTTTAGTCATAAGGTGGAAAATAAAAGATTTTTTTTTTCTTGTGACAAAATGTTTGTTGGAAAATATATTTTCATGTTGTTTTTTGTATTAATGGCTGCTTCGGTGTTGTGTCACTTTCGAATTGGAAAAAGAGGGAAAATCAAGAATATAGACAGACATCCTGTTTTCGACGTAGAATTTTCACTGTTGGAGAATGAATTGGGCGAGGCTGCTGCCGTTATGTGCGAGGAATTGTTACAGCCTAATAAATTAATCGAGCGCAAATCACACGGCAACCGAAAGAGACGATTACTGTTGGTATATTGTAAAAGAAAAATGCGTACAAGACCTCTTCAAATATATGAAGAATAGAAACAAACTTATTATTTTAGATGTAGTTTTAATTTCAGCTAAAAAAGACACTGGACGTTTGTTGTTTCTCTTTGTTGGTCATATTAAAAGAAATAGTAAAAAGTCCTATTTCATCTCTTATATTTGCCCTGAATTTCTGAAACTTAAAAATCAATTTGTGGGCAAGAAAATGAAAAGTACGTTAGCTTTACACACTATGCGTTTTATAAGAATATTAGACTGGGATTTCAGTTTGAAAACAGTAGGTTGGAACAATAGAGAGGTAAAAATATAACTAACCTGGTTAGAATTTTGCTGTTCTTTTAAAAAAAGAAAGTAATTCATGCGTTACATTCCCCTCAACTTCGGGAGTTATAGTTTATGAAATAGCTATTTCTTTCCAAAGTTTACGACTTTAAAAAAAATTAATTAAAAATTTGCTGTACGTGGAGAAATGCTAAAACAATGCCGTCTGCAGTACTTAATTCCAGCGAAAAATTTGAAAGTCAGTGTTCGCCTAAATTTACCCCGTTATTTTCTTTTCGCATTTTGCGACATTTGTGTTTTGCAACCAACACTTGCTTTCGCACACATTCGCGATTTAGCTATCGCCCGGATTTTTTGCGACATTTAATTTTACTATTTTAGTTTTTTTAGCAAGTGTTTTTGTTTTTTTTCTTTATTACTTTAGTTTCTGGGAATTTATATACAAGTACCAGACGATGTAATATACACAATTCGAACCTCGTTCCCAGGGCATCGTGTATCTTTTCTGACATCGGGATGGTGGAAAAGATACAAGATTCCCTGGGAACGAGATTGTACACAATTTATTAGTTGGTTTACCAAGACTGTCGCATTTTAAACACCGTTCAGTATGTCTAACATTTCAAGTATTTTTGAATATTTTATTGCTAGCATATCGATTACGTCATCTAAATTTACTTTCGTCTTATGGATATTTAGCAACACCTAGGAGAATAAAAAGATTTTTATCTTCCACACCAAATCATTAAATCTATCCTGGATCTGGCTTTCACAAACAGAGAGGATAATAAATGAACAATCAATTTGCTGAGACGTGATGAAGCAAAAATTTTACCGAGTCATTGGTCTCTTAATTTCGTCTTTACTCGTCGTAGCGTAGGTGTAGATAATAGACAAAGATAAAAAAAACTTAAATTCCTTCTAAAGTACGACACTTAATCTTCGACAGGAATTTAGAGAAATTCTTGATTTTTTTTCATCCCAACCTAGATTTCCTAATTCGACTGCAGTCTTGTCCTAGCGTTATTTAAGATAGATATATATATATATATGTATAAATTTCCCCGTTATTTAAATGTTACAGGTTTTAACTTCTTTAAATATTTACAAAAATGACTGGAGCAAGAAGAAGGCACAGCTTGCCTTATCACCAAGCCCTGTTTTTAGGAAAAACAGAGACAGTTAAAAAAATATTAAAATAGATATCAAATATAGTAAAGAAATATTTTAACTATACAAAAGTCTATATACGAGTGTGTATCTAAAAGTACAGATAAATGTCTATAAGTTCTGTTGTAAATAGCTACTTTTGTTTTTGTATTTTTCTTAAAAAATTTAAGAGTTTTGTTTGTTTGAATTGCATCAGATAAAAAAGTATTCTTAAGGTATGGTCCCCTATGTCTAATCGAAAATGTGCTAGACTTTGGTACTTCATAGTTATTTTTTGAAAATCTGGTATTATATTTATGTTGTATTGAATTAAATAGGGTAGTTAACAATTTTGGTGTTACGTTCTGTTTTATCTTATACATAAAAAGTAAAACTTATACTAAAATATTTAGACGTTCAAGCCCCAATTTGACCAAAAGTTATGCGACAAGCATGCTTTTGTTTATTAACTTTTTTTAATTTATTAACATTTTTGCTTGTCCAGCATGTTACAATATGATAAGTAACTGCGTATGCAAGAAAAATAAAGGTTTTTTAAGCAATGGAGATTTAAGTATCGCTTGGCCCTTGTTAATGATTCATCCAAAATTACGGGTGTTCATCTTCATATCAAAAAACTCTACGGGTCCTGGGATCGAGGTTGCAGTCTTGTCATAATGGTTGATATCCAGTTTGACAGCATTTAGGTTAATGCCATTCCAACCTGACTAAAATTTATTCCAGCAAGAAAAGAACCATATTGTCATTGGCGATGGACAAAAATGGTTCCCCGTCAAGCCTAGATGGTTTTGCAGTAAGATTTTGGTAACTGCTGCTTTCAGAGATGATAATTGTTTAGATGGCCACCATTAATCATCAATCGCAAATTCTGGGGACACCAGGACAAAACACCTGTTGTGAAATTAAAATCAAATAAAAACAACATGAACATATCTTGGCTCGCTACACGCAAAAATTGACAAGAAAGAAAAACGACGAGCAAAGACACAATTGAAAGGGAAAATTTTTTAAAAAAAACTTACTGTCAACAAGTCTGTGAAACCAAACACCTACGTAAAATCTGGAAACTATTGGACTCTTTTCTCAGGGATTTTGGCCAATTATCTTATAAATTGGATTTCAAGAACATCTAAGTGAATTGTTTTATGTGACCACATTCTGGGCTTGCCCGTTGTAGAGGGGTCAGTTTTAGGGGTAAATGTAAATTTATATCTTAAAACAATGCCGCTAATAGAGAGGTCTATATGGAAGTTTTGTTATGACAGTTTATACCGTCGCTCCATCCGTAGTTGAAAAAGTGTCGGTTGTTGAGAGTTATCCGCATAAAGGATGTCCGCTAAAAGGAGGTTTTATTGTGCATTCCTGCTGGATAACTAAAATAGCCTTGGGGAGGGCAGGAGGAGCACGGTCCCTCACGAGTTGAGGATCGTTTTCAGGGGCAATCTAAAATGTCCAATTTTCGTCTGTCGCTTTAGCGGTGGGACCTCACAATATAACAAATTATTGTAGTAGTCTCTTAAAGTATACTCCCCGAAATTTTAGTATACTAAGTATACTAAAATTTCGGCTTGCGGACGTGGGGGAGAGGATCAACGTCCCGAAATTATATTGTGTCGGCAAAAAATACAAAACCTCTTGACTTGCTGAGCCAAACTACATTGAAAACAAAGTGTTTTTGATGTTGTATGCTCTGTATACTTAAGGGGTGTTTAAAATGGTTTTATTCGTTTTTAAGGTCTGAAACGATGCTGAAATTATGCTTACTAAAATGTATTTTTGTATCATAATGCATTATTGTTTCCATTTTTTTTTAATAATAATAAATCTCTTATTTAAGTACCTATTGTAGTATTTAAGATTCTTAACATCACCCCCGTATATAACATTAGAATATTGTCGATTGAAAAAAAATTATGAAAACGGTAATGACAAATTTAATCCTTCCCTTTTCTCTATGACCACTCAAGCAGAACCAGCTCAACAAACCAACTAACAATCCCCCAACCACTTATTTCCTTAAAACACATGACAATAACAAAAACTTTACCTGACTTAGACACAGTTAGAGATGTGGTGCTTCGTTTCAGAACCGAATGGGACGATCCACGAGCTTATATTGCCCAAAGGAAGCCGTGGTTTGGATTGCCTGGACATGGTAAGTTTTCACTTGTTTTCAGTTTTTTTTTTGAATTAGCTAGCTTACCTTAATCTATTGGACTTGGTTTTAATAGGCTACTTTGTTGCTATCAACATGTGATTATTCTCTGTAGGTATCATCCAGAATTCATTTAATTGAAAAAGATTATTTTGGACTTCGTTACACGAATCCTTCAACTGGTGTTGAAACTTGGTTGAATTTAAGAAATAAACTTTCTGATCAATTACATGGAAAAGCTCCATACAGGATAAAGCTTTTAGTGAAATTTTATGTGAAAGTCCAAGAGTTACAACAACCAGTTACAAGGTAGCTAACTTAGCTTTGTACACAAGTTATATTTATATCTGGTTAACAGTTCAATTATTTGTTTTAATTGCCATATGTTTTGTTTTTAGAGATTTGTACTATTCTACTTTACTCAACCATATTCATAATGGAAAAATAGATATTAGTAAAAATAAAATTTGTAACGACATTTTTGCCAAACTTATTGCACTCATCGCACAAGTGGATTATGGTGACTTTAATGCAGATTCTCTTCCCGATTATTCTACTATTATACCCTCAGATGTAGCCTGGTCGAGGGAATTTCAACAGTTGGTTGAAACCAATCATTTAAAGTTGGATATGATGACAACTTCTGAAGCAAAGATTGAGTTTTTAAAACTTCTAGGTGAATTTACTGATTATGGTGTTGAGTTTTTTCAAGTGCAATCAGTTTCAGATAAGCCTCAAGAATTAACGCTGGGAGTACGACACGATGGTCTGAGAATTACAGAAAACTCATCCGGATCAAATGGAAAAGGTACTGATGCAGTTAGACTGTAAGTATTTATTTTACTTTTATACTCTTTTCTATTTATTAGTGTTTTTACTGTCCTAGTTCTTCTCTTTGTGCCTTCTTAGTTGTAATTAATTGTTTTTTTTTAATTTATTAAATAGTATTCCATATGATGAAATCTCAACCGTATCATACAAAGGAAAGCGTTTCACTATTGTTCATGGAGATACAGACGGCGAACATGTACACTCAAGTTTCATCCTTAAAAAGAATCAAGGTGCTATTCATTTATTTCGTACATTTACAGAGTTCCACTCGTTCTTTCAATGCAATTCTGTGAAAAAGTCAGTTGTTGAAAAATGCTCAAACAGTTCTTTAAGAAGAATGCTGTCCATTTTTAAGTCAGATGATACACAAAAAAGAATGTTTTTATTTGATGTTATTCGCACAAGAAGACAGGCATATGATCATGCCTGGTCTCTTTTAAATGCACCTGATAAGAAAAGACAATCAGCATTTTATCATAGTGAAAGAAACTTTAATAGAAAGAGTGTTTACAGTGTTAGCAAAATCGATGAGGGTCAAGACTCTCTTCAAAACCCCCAACAAAAACCAAGACCACTATCAGGAGGTGTGAAGTTTTTTATAACTGAATCCGAAAATAAAACAACCAACCCGGAAGAAATATTAGACAATAATGTAAACACCCTCACATTTGAGGAACTTCGTGAAACTGTAAATAATTTGATGGACAATCAAACATGCCAAGTGTGTATGGATGCAAAAGTTTCAACAGCATTTTGTCCATGTGGCCATGTTGTTTGTTGTACAGACTGTGCAACCATGTGTCGAGAATGTCCACTTTGTAGAATGCAGATTACCTATGCACAAAGAGTTTTTTTCACTGGTTATTAGTGGATTGTTTTATTTTGTAATTTTTGTATATACTGTGTGCAGCTATTTTGTAATGTCCTAAAAATTGTGGTAGATATGTCCTATGTGCCGTTGGCTTATTTTAATATATTTAAAATCCTTAAGTTTAAAAGGAATTTATCGTTTTTATAGTTTATCTTTTTTTTTCTTGATAAAAAACTTTTATGTTGAAAGAAATGATGTTATTTCATCAGCAATATGTATAAATTATGCATTTCTTATTTAGGTTGCTTTTTTATGCTTCAATATTTTTCTCTTTAAAATTTCTTTTTAACTCTACTGTGGTCTATTCATCTGATGAATTAACACTTCCCCACATATGAATAAAATATTTCTGTTTTTAAAAGGTGCTCATGAATCTTTAAAATATATTGAGAAAAAGACCTTTTATTATATATTTTTAATTTTTACCCTGAATGTTTTTTTGAGAGGTAATATGTTGTTTTGTTAAATGTTTTGCATTTAGAGTTTCCTTTGTGACTAAAATTTGAAAAATTTAACTAAATTGAGGTGCAGTGTTCATATATAATTCTGATTTCAGAATTTTTTTTAGAGTAATAAATAGTTCTTTATAGATGCTTCTAGTAGGAAGCGTTTTATTTTTACCATGTTATTAAATTTTTTGTCTTTTTAGCCAGGATTGTGATTGAAAGCTAGAATAAAAATAGTGACCCATACAAATCACAGTCCTGTACTGATCTGACAGTATTACCTTTGGGCTTTCGTAGACTTGTATGACCTTTCTGTATCTTTTCAGTGAATATGTCATTAAAATGTTTTTGAACATAAAATCAAGGTATAGTTTAGACCTTCCTTTAATAGTCAGGTATTTTTTTTAATGATTTTTGTTTTACTAATCCATTGATAAAAAATAAAAATAAATAAATAACAAACTGATCATTACATCTAGTAGTCCTTTTTATTGTAGATATGTGGAATTTATTTAATTGAAAAAGTTTATTGTATTTTGTCATTTCACAGGATTTTGTACACACACAATCCTTAAAAATGCGGACATATTGTGGTTAATGTTTTTAGAGAAAAGTCCTGACCCCCCTACCCTCTTCCCCTATTTCTTTTTTACTTGCTTATGTTATTTTTGAGTCTAAAAACCCCATTTTTCGGATTGTGGTTCCGAGTTCCATCTTTCACTTGTAACTCTTAGTGTTATATAGAATTTAATCCGCATGTAAGACGTTAAGAATTTATGGAGAATCCAAATTTGTCATAATTAATGTTGACACAAAATATAATTATGAGTTAATTTAAATTGTGGTATCTGTTTTTTTCTGATAACAAGTTATTCATTTCCTTTTTAAAAACGCATTTTTTTTTAGTTGCACAAATAGCACTTCGTTGAACAGAAATGTAATTACGTAGTTATGTTTAACTTTTGCCTAGCTTGAATTAGAAAAGCGCCAGTGGTGGAGAACTACTTGTACATGAACTGTCTTGAATAAGTAATATGTCAGGGTTGGACTTTTTCATGTCCAAGCATTACTTATTTACTGAGCACCTTCCAAATGAATACCATATATGGTAAAAAAGATCTAAAATCTTATCTGAATTAGCCTGATGTATTTCGCAAAAGATAACGTACGGAGTTTAATGTTTATACCCGGAATAAATCTATTTTTTAGCTTGCTAAAGGTAATTCTTACGGAAAAAAGAGAAAACGCGAAAAAGACAGTTCGTGTTTTTTGTAAGCTTTATCCTTATCCGTTATTGTAAGTTTAAGTAAAACAAATACATATTGATCATGTCGTTTAACCTGTGAGGAACAGGAAAGAGGAAGACAGTAATCTTGTCATAACAAGTATCTAAAGAGTTTAGTTTCTATGCGACGGCTTTTTATTGCAGTTATATTAGTGTCATTGTTGATGCTTTAATCAGCTATCCTCAACCTCTTCCGCAGGGCTTTTTTCTCTTCCTAACAATCTCAAACAACAAAGAAGAAAGAAAGCCCTGGGGACGAGGCAGCAGCTGACCTCCAACCACGTGGGACATTATAAAGAATGGTGTATTCATAATGTCACCTGGTTAACAGCACTTGTTATGACATAAAGGATAGTTACTCGCTTAGGTGCTAATCTCGTGCGTGCTCCAGGTTGACACTCTCACTAAGCTTTTCTTGTTGGCCACAAAGAGATCGTTTGTGGGATTTTAATTTTTCATAATCAAAACATTATGACTTCTTTTGTGTTAAAGCACTACAAAATAACGTTTTTCTCTGTTAAAAAAACAGAGATGCAGCTTGCTATTTTTGTAGCAGCAAGATTTCTGGCCGCCCTGACAGGAACCGTAATAATTGAGTCAAAGGCCTCGTCTTGTTTATTTTCTTAAGACAGGATACTATTTGTAAGCAGAACAAAATATTCATCACATTTGTATGAAACGGTTTCTTTTTTCAAAAACAGAATTCTTGACTTTCCCTGACTTTCAGACGTGAACAAGCCATTTCCTTTTTGTGGGGAAATTTTGCTGTGTAACAGAACATATATTCCAATGAAATCTTCTCGCTCATGTGTCTGGCCAAACTTATGGCCCTTCCCCCCTTCCCCCTGACATTTCCTAACTTTCTGGGCTTTTTAAGTCAGATTACATTCTGGTTGCGGTAGAGTTTGCCGTGAGAGTACATTTTCTATATAAAAAAAGTTTTTATGCAAACATTGCTTTTGCAACTTTCAAGTTTGTTTTGGTTTCAGCTAGCGTTTGACCTATGTTTGTTTAACGTTTGATTATATAGCCATAGATTTTCTTTTCAGACAGGATAGGAAATGGGATTATTGACACTTGTGGTGGATTTGTATAAGAATAATCTGTACAAAAATTTGAACTATATAAACTATTCCATCATATTATACTTTGAATATTAGCCTATTATTTGTATAAATTTTAGAGTTTACGTTCATTTAGCAATGAAACCTTTAGCATATTTGAAGCGTTCTTTGACTGCATAATTTAGCAGTACTGTCCAACACAGAAAACATTGCACCGATCATGTTATGCGAACACACCACCTATTTCATTTTAATTCCCCTTGTAATAGACTTGTCAAGTACGACATCAAATTCAGCCAAGGCTTCTAAGACGTCGATAAGAAAATTCAGAAAATTGACGTCACGAAAGAATGAAGAGCTTTCGTACATCTGTGAGGTTACTGATGACTCATGCAGTAATTTGAACCACGTCTTTAGGTGATGACCCCTATTAAACAATAAAAAAGGTTATTAGAAATTTAATATTTTTATTCCGTAAAATACCACGTTGCAACCGCCATTTTACTCTGATACGAAAGTTTATGTCAACCACGGCGTGTTTCACTTTCATATTAAATATTAAGAGCCTAGAGTTAATGATCAAAGGTAATTGTGTTTTTTAGACTTTGATTACAAAAAAATGAGTGCGACCACAATGTTAGCTTAAGAACTCGTTCATTTAAAAGCCTCCAACCACATCAAACGTTAATAAAACACATCTTTTACCTTAAACCAAAGCAAATAAAGACCTGAAACTTCTGATTCTTGCCGATAGATAAATCTGCAGTGTTTATTGTCTGTACAACAGTACAAAAAGATGTTCGCAAGTTCAATTCTTCAGCTGACACTAATCGAGTAGCTACTCCTACGAAATCTTCGTGCACTCTTTCTAAAATTAAACAAAGATTTAAATAATTCCACACAGCAAGGGGAACTAGATTGAAAGGTTTTGAGAAATAGATTTCAGATGGTGTCTGTACAGTAGAAACTATACCCTCTTCTTTTTTAAATTTTTTTAAAAGAAGCCTAATTTCAGGAGTACAATATTCCCGAGTGCCTAGTTTTTTAAAATTTTTTAAAAGAAGCCTAATTTCGGGAGTACAATATTCCCGAGTGCCTAGTTTTTTAAATTTCAAGGGTATTTAATTTCGCAATGCACAGACACCCTCGTATTTTTCTAACTTACCTATGTAATCCCATACAAAGAGCTTCTTCCCAAATAACCTGCTCGATTTAAAGCCATATTGAAAGACAAGTTGTAACGCATCACAGAATCCGCCCTCGCCGCAGAGTAAGTCCGTCATGTTATCCTACATGAAATAAGAAGAGGCGACATCAGCTTATTTGGTGGTTTTTATTTGACAACACTGACTAACCTAGTACTACTTAAAACAAACCAACTTCTTACAGATTTAATAAATAGTCACGTGCCGGTGCTTAAAATTATATTTTTCAAAATAACAAAACGTCATGGCTTGATAGCCCACAAGATATATATTGTGGAAGCATTGTACACGCAGGCAAGCGGCATAGATCAATCAACAACCTTTTTATTCGCAGACTGTTATTAAAAAACAGTAATGATGTAAATCTACATAAGAAAAGCTGATCAGCCAGCAAGCAAACATTACTTACGTCACTGTCTTTATAAAAAAATTTGACGATATTGTTGACGGCGTCAGCCACCTTTTCTTGAACGTCACCTGAAGTTACTACGGAAATAAATAAATAAAAATAAAAACACGGGTTAACAAAAAATTTAACTAATGTTTGAAACTATCTAAAAAGCAATTTTATTTTTTTAAATAACTCGAGAGAAAATACTAGCAGAAAGCGACCACATATGTTTTTACAATGAAATTCAATGTCATTGACTCGAAAAAAAAAAGTTAATGTGCTTCATGTTTCGAGGTAAAGATTATACGCGAAAGAGTAAACAACTAATTGTGATAGTAGGAATATGCATGGAAATTCTTATGATCGTATTTGCGTCATTTCTACTTGGAAAACGATTAAATGTTACGTTTAAAACTCTATTAAATGCTTTTTAACAACATTCGTGGTCTGGTGGTTGTTTGCATAAATTATGAGTTTAACCGCTGTCTGAGTCATATGCAAAATAAATTTCTTCACTATGGCAACAAATGCCACGCCTTGAGAATTGCATACTAACTGGAGACGAACTTTCCTAGTCCTGTTGATGTTAATGTCTTAAGAGGAAGTGTTTTTAGAAAAAGTAAAAAGCTCGTGGCGAGAGTTGCTTGTATAAGCAACAAAAGGATAAGAAACTAAGTGTGAATATTTACATTTCTTTGAAAATAACGTCATTCTTCGAACTGTTGGTAGAGTTGCAGGGACAGGTGGTTTGTCTGAGATGCCAAGACACAAAGCTGAAATAAAATTTAACTATAAAAAAACCCTTTGGAACAACATAAATTATAGATAAAATAGGGTATAGGTTCTCTTTTTCCAATGAGAAAATCCTTTCGTAGAGTCAAATGATATAACAAAACAAATAACAATTTGATCAAGCAAGCTACAGTGCAAGCACCTTCGGTGGAATTATGGTTAAAGAGCTCGTACTTAAGATCACTAAAATTTAGACAAAGAAGGTAAAAATAAAACCTTACTGGAATTTGTTCTCTTTTCATTCATCCTTTTTAAATTCACCATTTCAGCAATAAGCAATCTTTCGGTACTACCATCGTCTTGACTTTTTGCTAGCCAACGACCGCACTGAAATCTGAACAGCAAAAAAATATGTTAAGCAAAACTATAGCCATGTTTTAAACTCCAGAAAATAAATATTTAGTTTTTAAAAGTTTCTTAGTGAAACTTACCTGTACAGCTGACCTGTAACTTCGTTTGTTATGGCAACAAAGTCAATAAACCAGCCAGGTGACAAACCTGTATTTTAAAACGAATAAAATGTGAGAGTAAATTCTTTCATTGTCTACACAAACCAAGCGAATTGTTAGCAAAACAACTTTAGCCTGACAGAAATAAATAAAGTGAGTTGACAGGGCTTACCAGTGTTGTCATGACCGATCCTTAAAGCAGTTAAGATGCCCAGGTTCTTGTGCTGAAGGAAATGAAATGCTGTTTAAAATAGATTACGAAGTGAACAAGTGTGAGCTTGTTGTGTTTTATTAATTATAAGGGTTGAAAAAAAAATCAGAAACAGGCAGGTTCCACTTAAGCGAAATTAGTCGAATTAATCCATTGATGTCGACTAATGCCAATCGATTCGACTACTTTCGTTTACGTGGAAACCTGCATATTTAAAACAATGATGCCTTTAAAGCTAATTTTTCTGCATTTTTCTGTTTTAAAAAGAAAAAAGATGTAATTCCACAACTGGAAACTATCTATTTTGTCCAAAATAAAAGGTAACAGATGTCTGCATACAATACCTTAGACTAAATCAGCAGGACTCGAGGTAGGGAACTTACCATAAAGCGGAACTCTAAGTCACCTCTGGGTATAGCAATGGTCCCAGTATTTGCCAAACTACCAGACAGATTGATCCAACAATTAGCAGTGCTAGCTGAACCCATGTTTTTACCAAGAAGAATATGAACTTTGTATGTGGTCACTGTAAATAAATACGTCGTTAATTATTTTGATCGAAAAGATTCTTCACATAAAACACTCATTTTGAAAATAATTATCAAATTTGAAGCCGAAATTAAAAAAGTATGTCAACATTTTTTAAGGGAGCAATGACGACTTTCATGCAGACGAGAAACTGGCCATGTGTTTTTGTTTTTTGTTTGTTTGTTTATTTGTCTATGTTTCGTTTGATATGAGATATCAGTAAAAAAAGCCTAGGTTAGGTAATGCGCTTAGACCAATAGGTTTTGACTTTTTTATTTTGGCACCTAGATAGCTATCAGTTATCAGAATTTCTGAAGAAAGTAAGCAATTGAGGATATCCAGGCAAAAGGTAATAGTTTTTTTGTTGATCTTATTCTGTCAACCACGATTCTAAAAACAGTCTCTTTTTTGTTAAGACTTTGCATGCTATTAACATTCAACGTTGGCAACTATTCATTCTGTGTTCCTGTCGCACTGAGCTTGTGAAGAAGAAATTTTTAATTCGACAATGGTAATAAGCGCCATTTGAGTTTGTTTCCATGGCAATGTCAATCATAAATCAAACAAAGGTTATCTTGTTACAGAACACAGGATGCCTGTCTTAACGAAGATAAAATATAAATCCGTGCATAAAAACACTTAGGCCAACACTAATCTCTTTAGATAATCTTTATCCTCCTGCATACGTGATAATACTGGTATTTTTTGAAGCCAAATCATTTTGACCTCTCTAGCAAGACATTTGATGCACTTTTTTGCTTGCTACTTAGCATGACATGTGCATATTAATACCATATTAACTTTACAAATTAGGTGCACAAATCCTTTAATAGTTTCTTCTGTGGTAGAAGGTAAACAATTTTCTTGATGTCTTTCACATAACACTCACTCCCTTGATAGAACAACTCTAAAAACTGTTCGATGGAGGAAACGTTGAGCTCATTGGATTTAAAAATTCCTGTGTGTAAGTTTTGACGAGAAAAAAAACTTACTCGTGCTTGAGAAACCGTTGGTGAAGCAGTAAAAATCAACAGCATTGAGTGAGAGCAAATGATACAGAAACTGCTCCATTTCATCGTCTGTTCTTATGAAAGAGTATTCTTTATAACGTGAACTACAATTCAAAAGAAATAACAAAATATTAAAAAACAACGAGTGAATTTAAATCTTCGTGACCAAATCAAATTTTTTTCTGCATCAATGCCTAAACGCACAGAAAGGTTAAAAGCCTTTTAGGTGTGCGCAGTTAAAAAAAGTAGAGGTTTTGTCCAAGTGCAGCCCATGTTTTTTTTTGCGTAATGACGAAAAATGCAGTCAAATGGAAAAAAGCCTTTTGCCTAATTTTATGAATTTTGGCCGAAGATTTTGATTGGCCATAGGAGGAACGTTCATTTCTGGCAGCAAACTGACATATAGCCAATTACACCAACGGCAGAAACAAAATTATTCAATCGCGGAATTTAAGTCTAAAGATAGACGGATTCTAAAAATTACTTTCAAAATAAAACAGACTTACTTGAGCAATTTCTTTTGACTTAATAAAAGTTTAAGCTCTTTGGCGAGAACTTTTTTCTCTAAAGCAAGTCGGGTCCAGGCTCTAGCATATCCAGTGTCTGTTTTTATTTCCTTCATGTCGATAACTGTCCTATGTAACACAAACAACAACCATTTTTTTACCACCTCATAATATATGAATAAAAGAAATATGAACAACATTAAAAATAGAAAATATTACATGAGAGTTCTTTCTGGTGTAAACTCTCATGCTGCCCTTGCTATCTCCGTCGTTAGCGTAATTCGGGGCAAGACGGGTCGGCGGGGTAAGACGAGTCAGATTTTAAAATCTCTTGTTTGGCCGAGATTGATTCGGTAAAATAGTTATCTAAAGGGCTATTGTTTAAGTTACATCATCTCTGAGCGCCATTCAACAGCTGAAACTTTACTGTAACCAACGATTGAGATATTACAAAGAAAAAATAAAGGTACCGTAATTTTTAAACTATTTTTTTATTTTTGTTATATGAAACACATGTTAGGAAATTTCTCTATGCTCCTCAAATACTGTAGTAAGCACAGCATAGCTATATGTTTTAGAAACTTTAATCCTAGCTAAACCTAAACATATCAACACAAAATGTCAAACTTTTTCCAATATGAAAATAATTTAGGGTTTTCTCCAAAGGGGTACTTGGGGTAAGATGGGTCACACAATGAATAAAAATTAGTGAATATCTGCTCTTCTCATGCTTACATTTTACACTGTAGTTTACCTAGTCCATCCAGTCACTAAAGAAAGGCTGGTTAGGTAGCTAATACCTACTAAGCCACCATGTACTAAGAAATTTTGTTTATTAAATTAGCAAACTCCTTTATTAAGTCTGTGTTTAATGCGAACTGTTCAAGAAAATTTGATAAGTTTACCTGGTTTGGCTACGTGTATAGCTACCTGACTGTGATGAGCTCCTTTTCATTTCCAATATATATACACCACCAAGGCCTGTGACCTCCTACTATGTAGCTGCTAATATGTGGCTCTTATTTCTCATTTGTTTCTTTAAGATGCGAAACTATGTACGAAAGACAAATCGAGGAAATTGGAACGAGGATCAAATGAAAACAGCAATTGAATGTGTAAAAAGAAAAGAAATGTCGATACGAAAAGCTGCTTCATCTTTCAATGTTCCTTTAGAGTCTCTACGTCGATGTTGTAATGGACAGCTAAAGCAACTTTCGGGAGAAAATATGCATAAAAAACAATTGGGTCCTATCCGTACTGTCCTGACTGAAGAACAAGAGACTGATCTAGAGTCATATATACTTGCTCTAGACAATTCTTTTTATGGATTATCCATAAATGAACTAAGAAGGGTTATATATGAATATTGTGAAAGGAATAAAATTAAGCACCCTTTTAATAAAGTTCATCAAATGGCAGGACGTGATTTTGTGTCAGGTTTTCTTAAACGTCGGCAGACATTGTCATTACGAAAACCAGAGGCTGTTTCATTAAATAGAGTGTTCGGACTAAACAAAACCTCCATCGACCGATATTTCGAAAATCTTAAAACAGTCTTAGAGAAATTTAACATTAGGCCACACCGAATATTTAATGTTGATGAATCTGGTTTAACATGTGTTCATAAACCAATAAAGGTGTTGGCACCAAAGGGCAAGCGTGTTGTAGCCACCGCAACAAGTGGCGAAAGAGGTGTAACGACTACCATTGTTGTTTGTTGCAGTGCTACGGGCAGTTATGTTCCACCAATGATGATTTTCAAACGTAAAAGAAAAAGGCAAGATCTAACCGAAGGTGCTCCAGTTGGAACACTAAATGAAGTTTCTGATAGTGGGTGGATAAATACGGAATTGTTTATGACCTACCTTAAGCATTTTGCTGAGCATACTAAGCCGACAAAGGATGATCGTGTCCTTTTAATTTTAGATGGGCACAAAAGCCATACAAAAAATATTGGACTTATAGACTTTGCACGAGATAATGGCATTGAGATTGTCTCCCTTCCACCACACACCTCACATAAATTGCAGCCTCTTGATCGGACATTTTTTAAACCGCTCAAAGTTGCTTTTAATACAGCTTGTACTTCTTGGATGCGACTACATCCTGCCTGAAGAATCACTATTGACAAAATTGGTGCCTTGTTTAACACTGCATATCTTAAGGCAGCCACAATTGAAAACGCGATATCCGGTTTTCGATGCACTGGAATTTTTCCTTACGATGCATCAATTTTGCCAGAAAAAGAATTTTTGTCAGATCCGAGAGAACCACTTGCTACCCCAGATGTTAGCAGCATTACAGAAGAGCCTATTGCATCTTCATCGCAAGCTGGATCCAGTGTTGATGCCATTGACATGATTGTTCATTCAACGCCGGTGAGTTTTAGGGAAAATTTAAAAGTTCCCGATATTGTTGAAAAAAATAAACGAAGCGAAGTGAAGAATCAGAAATTATTACAGGATCACCATATAAGTTATCTTTGGAGAAATCTGAGACTGAGACAAAGAAACTATCAAATTCGAAGAAACAACCAAAGGCGAAAAAAGAAACATTAAAAAAGAAAAAAACGACTAAAACAAAAACGACACCACCGGTTGTAGAAGATTGCGAATGTTTAGTTTGCGGTGATTGGTGGCACGAGTCATTGCCAGGAGAAAACTGGATACAGTGTATAAAATGTTCAGTATGGCTTCATGAACTATGTTGTTCTTCAGATAAACCTATTTGTGACTTCTGTGACTAATTTTATTTTTATGTTTTTTATTTTAATTATTTTATATACAATTTATATACGGTTAGGATTTTTATAGCTATATTTTAGTACTTTATTTTCATTTAACCTGCCAACTTGTTGCTACTAAGTAGTGATACTAAATTTTACTTCTGTCAGACATCTAATAGAAGTTTAAAAACTCGATATTTTCTCCTTTGTTCCTGGATTTCTATAGTGACCCATCTTGCCCCAACTGTTGGGGTAAGATGAGTCACCACACTATTGCAGTATATCAAATAAAATGGCAGCCATGTTTATTTTTTTCTGTAAATTTTTTTTGGTTTGTTTTAAGGTTTTGTATCATTGTTTAAGCCTGTATTAAAATTTTTTCAAAAAACCATTGTCTTCTTAGTTTTTTTTTTACGTTTGTTCCCTTAAGTGACTCGTCTTGCCCCGAATTACGCTACTTTCCTCAGTCTGTAAGAACGGTGAGAGACGGAGCCGTCGCACAGAAATTTT
This sequence comes from Hydractinia symbiolongicarpus, assembly GCF_029227915.1. Taxonomy (NCBI): domain Eukaryota; kingdom Metazoa; phylum Cnidaria; class Hydrozoa; order Anthoathecata; family Hydractiniidae; genus Hydractinia; species Hydractinia symbiolongicarpus. Next base: position 2,666,861 of record NC_079882.1, on the reverse strand, counting down.
AAAGTATTTGGTACTAGCCTGTTGTGAATGTTACGGTCTAATAGCACGAGTGCTACAAGTTCAAGAAATTACATAAATAAGAATGAAAACAAACCTACTTTAAATTATTTAAAAATCCAACTCTATCCAAAAGTTCTTGTTGGCGTCTTGATTCCGCACTGGGCATGGTGGGCGTGTTCGGTAGTGAGGTGGGTGCGTGTTCTTCCATGAGGCGTTCCAATTCTTTATTTTGCGATGCTTCGTTATCAAAGTCGGGACTTTTACTGCGAATAGCTCTAGTTAGATTTTCAGTAAGTGCGTCCACGGTGCTGTGTTTTTTTGGTGGCTGTTTGTTGGCTTCCACAATAAGTTTTTTAATTTCCTCTAGGAAAAAAAGTTTTTTCTTATCCTGGCTTCTTTTATAACCTGTAAATTTACTCTTTGCGAAAGAACGATGGACAATCAAAATAGCAAGACTGAAATATCTCTCAGTAGTATCTCACACACAATACTGGTGCCGTGATGAGACTATTTGTCCCCCACTAAAAAACCGAGTAATAACATACCGGCTACATTTTCAACATTTGAGAGACCATACACAGCAGCAAGCCTTTCACTCTCCTTCTGATAGAACGCTATCAAATGCGACCACAGAGCTGATTTTGACTGAAACAAATATAGAAAGCTTTAATTTCCATGAAGTGCGCAATTAAAAACAAAAGCAAACATGACCTTACCTGTCTCATTCGTTGCACGAACTTAGATCTAGATGATTCCTTACCGCCAAATTCTAACTAAAAAAACATTAAGTCACTGTGATATTAAGACAACAAACTGCACGGCTGATCAAGTCTTCTTTACTAAGATTTCACAGTCTAAGTTTCGACGTTAAAAGTGAAAATAACAGGTGGTGTTTCAGAAAAAAAGACCTGAACGGAATTAATTTTTAAAGGAATTAATTTTCGCAAAATTCGAGGGTTTTTTGACAATTTTGCGAAAATTAGCTCCCGCGAAAATTATTGGAATACTTGCTACTCTCGATTCGTAAAAATTAATTCTAGCATTTAAAAAAATTAAATCTTGTAAAAAAGATTTTTTTTCCCTTTTGAAGAACAACATGTGTGAATTTCAACTTCAACAGTCTTTATTTTAGAAAACTGTTGGTGAACCAGTAAAAATCAACAGCATTGAGAAACAAAATGTCACCAAATTGATTTTTCTCAAAATTCGCGAAATTTAATTTTCGTCAAATATTATGACTTGCCAACTTTGGGAAAAATAATTAAAGGTTTTAGAGAGCGAAAGAACACTAACCACTTGTATCTGGTGTCTCTCACCATAGATACACACATACTTTAATAAAACTAATCGAAAACTAAACGAAGGAAACTTTTCTAATTTTAGAACAGTGTAGAAGGCTAGTAAATACACTGGACAACGCTGACTAATTGATAAAAATTAGTTGTGTTCATAACAGTTTTTACATCAACTCCTTTTACACACATTAACACACACACACGACGAAGTTCAAAAAGTTATAAATAAACCTTTGTGAGAAACCAACAAATCAATTTACTTACTTTTCTTAGTTGTACACCATGACTCCATACACGTTCCAACAAATCACATAGACTTGCAATTAACGTGTTTTCCTCAATACCAAGTGTGTTGGAACCAGCATGGCCAAGTTCTACAGCTTCCTGGCCTAACTTCAGTACAACCAGTCGTTTGGTCTAAAATAAACAAATAAATAAAGTAAAAAAGCTTTGTGGACAATAATTTATGACTGAGATAAAATGCATTCTTGTACAAAATTATTTGCTTTTAGATCAAAGCTTGGCGTCTTTCTTTTCAGCAATGTTAAAAAAATTAACATGCTTTTTTACTATTATGAAATCTTTAAGGAACATTGAGGTGGAAATAAATTTGTCACCAAAGTAAAGCTGTTGGTTTAATCAGAAACTATACAGCCACCCAACCAGGTTTTAAAAAAAAAAAAATCAGGAAAACACAATAAGGAATAAAAATATTATTTTAAGACAGATAAAAAGATTTCCTTACATGACGTAGATTATGATCTTGGGAGCTCAAACACAAAAATTACAGTGCCAACATCTCATTCAAGGTGCTTTAAAAGAGTAAGCAAAGGTAGCAGACATTAACGTATTTAATTTTCTTCATAACAAACCTTTATTTTACACTCTTTCAGTAACTTATCAGCAAATGCAGACAATGTTTTGTGAGCACCACCTGCAACTGCTGATGTGTCTTTGGTGATCATTTTACTTTCTTGCATATATTTCTAGAAATATTGGAGTAGCAAACTTCAACTAAGAAGGTGAAAGTAACAGCGATGATCGTAGACTTGCAGAAGTTACATAAAAAGTAACAGTAGCTGATCAATTTCTATTCTCTGTAAGATAATGGTATTATGTTGGGGTAAACTTTTAATTCTGCATGTTTTTCTTCAACAAATGGAATCACATCAATAGAAATTATTAATACTACAAAAAAATTAGAAAAGTAATTGTACCTTGACTTTTTCAGCAAGCTTCTCTTTAATTTTTTGACCTTCCTAAAATAAATAAGAATGAACAACAAGACTCTCATCTTTTTTTTTATATTTGTTGTAATGTGTTGTTTACTTACAGCATGACTAACTTTAATTGCTTCGTTTATTGAAATATGTTCGTTCTGTTGTTGCAATTTGTCTCGTTTACGCCAATTTATCCTGCCAGCTTTTCTAAGGAATAAACAGTCAATAAAAAAAATCAAGTCCTAGTTTGTAGACTTGCAAGCATCACTCCATGGTTATTATTGGCAAAATATTCATTTTGATAAGAAAACTATATTTTTAGTTTTGCATCTTTGCACGCTGTTTATATCGTGGTATGAACATATTTTTTGCTGATACAAAAATATTTGTATGTGCTTTGTAAATGTTCCTACTTTCTTTTCGTTTCCACCATGCCAGCTTTTTCTGGAATTGGAAAGTATCCATTTGCTCTTTCTAAAGTGAACAAGACATCGATTAAAAGAAGTTGGGATAACATAGTAAGAGGAAGAAGTTGGTAACAGTGCACACCTCGTGTAATCTCAACTTTCAATGCGTGTGGTTGAGCTGCGTTGTGATCAATATGACTGCATCTTTTTACGTACGTCTCAACTAAATGAAGAAGAAAAAAAGTTACATGTATGTTTTATTGAGGATGCTAATACTACAGTTTCACGGTAATGAATTTGGATTTCTATAGCTAAGTGCAAAAGGTGAGTTACTTCCTGCTTTATATACACATAAAGTAAAAACCTAGGCCTAAGCATAAGAAATCATCATTAATATTTTCGGCGCCAGAACCCAATTTACATTCACGACTGTCTGTAAAAAGATAATGTAACAGAGAAAAATATTTGGTCAAAAAAACAAATCAAAACAAAAAAAGAAAAAGAAAAGAAGGAAATTAACGAACACCAATAAACAAACTTAAAATATTTATCAATACTATGCTAGAATTTAGGTCCCTGCCTTTTTTATATAATTAACTACTATTTTGTATTTTTTTTAATAAAAATCAAAATAATATAGTATCTTTTGTAGTGCAATATACCACATTAGAAACTTATGCATATTGTTGTCACCAATGTGAACAAAACTTAGCATTGTATAGACATTCAACTCAGTGTTTGTGTTTTCTTGAAGCATAGTTCTTTTTTCTCAAAAAATTGTTATTCAAAATGTATTGATTTATTCAATGTTCTAGCTGACAATTGAAAATTCATTAGGAGTATCTGCAATCCACTTTCAACACAATAAACATCAGGGTTCGCATTTTTAAAAAAAGAATATAAAAATAAAAATTCATACCAGCAGAATTTATACTGGTGCATTTTTCGTAAGCATGGCTTCTTATTATCCCAAGTTTAACTTTTAGTTTATCAATACGTTTGTCGAAATAAGTTAATCTTGGATCACATTCTTCCCACAATGCCATAATTTTCATGTCTATCAAACTAGCAAAACCTTGGCTTTCAACAAATAATGTCATAAATGGAAGATTTAAAAAAGATTGATCAGATAGAAAAGAAGCTTTATCAAAATTTTGCATATGTTCACGGTTATTTAGCCAATCTTCTTTGGTTTGTCTTGGCAGTATAACAAAATGCTCATAGTCCACAAGCATTTGAGTAAAGCAGTTAACAAAAAGTTCTCTGACAACAATATTAAATTCATTTTCGTGTTGCTGTTTACGTGATACTGTTAAGGCACGAGTATTCAGCACAAATAAATCATCTTTTTTTGACAAATTCTCGGAAACACTGTTTTCTTGAATTTTCTGATTTTTAAGTATCTCTGTGGTATTTAGTCCTGCTTTCTCAGCTAGCGCCATCATAGCTGCAAGTCTTGGATTCACAGGACGAGGAGAAGAGTTTGAAGACGAATTATCATCTACTAAACCATTATTAGGTGCATAGTTGTCAGTTGCATCTCTATGCACTTGGGGAGTCATCTCACCCGCCCAGTTGCTGGCAGGAAATTTTTTTCTGGCAGTCAAAGGTGAATTGGCAGATGCCATTCTTCTGTTAATAGCAGGTGATCCGATCATTCCCTGTCCATTTTCTTGGCCTGATCTATTTTTTTTTCTTGGCCAAGTGCCTGTAAGTGAATGATCTGTCAAGGAGGTGTCAAGGGAAGAGCTCTGTTCAGAATCAGAGTGTGTTTGATCTAAAGTTGAATCTAATCCAGATTGAGCACTTCCTGATAATTCATTTTTAAAAGAGATTGAACCTTCAGGTGGGTGTATTCCATATTTAGTTGCCATTGCTTTTAGTTCATTTATAAGATCCGTTCGACCGGGAAGTTCAGGTATTTCTTGAGGAAGCTGTATCTCATTGTTGTCAATGTCTAGTAAGCATAAACCGCCCTAAAAATAAAATAAATGTTATAATTTTAACATATTATTAATAATCAACTCTTATGTTTTTTTTCATTACAACATTTCGTTCCTTTAATGTTGTAGATTTTACCCTTGTTTACATTTATATTCTATTTGCCTACCTCACATGGAATTTCCAGTCTATTTTTTTCTTCTTCTGTCTCGTAATACAACCCCATTATAAACGGAACTGGTGCATCAAGAAAATGAAGCAAAGATGGTGGAAGAACAGGTACATAAACATGTTGCCATAACAAAGGAAAGAATAGCGCAGTTAAAGATTCTGCAATCAGCATTAACTTATGTATATCTAGAAACATAACAAAATATTTGTTTGGTATATACTGTACAATATCATACTAATAAGCAGTCAACTTGCATTTCTTAAAAAAACATTCTAGCTATTTTTTAGTGTGACTAAAATGCAATAAAACTCACCATTTGAAAGAAACAAAATTTGATGTTCCAGGAGCATGCATGTAAACAAATCAACCAAATTATCAAAACCCAATGTCATTAAAACTTCTATCATTGAATAGTCAAAAAAGGGAAGTTCATTTACGTTTGGATTTAATACAATAACTGGATCACCTTCCAGTGAAATATATTTCATGGCTCGACCTGGTGGAGGCGATGGTATCTCGTACAAGACATTATATATATAACTTTCAACTGGAAAAGTGCTTTCTGTTTCATTTAAAGCAGTGTATAAAATATTCTCCAGACATCGTCGAGCAATTGTTACATATGGTTTTTTCATAACTAAACATATACATTTTGTAACATATAATTCCTCTCGTTCCTTACTGTAAGAATAATAACTACGTGTTCTTTTCAGGCGACTCTCTTTAGATTCTTGTTTAGAACTCCGACTGGGTGATTTTAACAAAGATTCGTTATCGAACATACGAAACAGAGTATCCATAGCAAGAACCATTTTATCGTTTTTAATCCTTTCATAAAACGTCAAGACAAAGCCATAAATTTTTGTACCATCTTCTCTTGTTTGCAAGAAAGAATGGAACCTTTCTTTTTTCTTGGCAATAGTTTTCCGAAAGTAACAACCACGTGGCATACAAAGCTATACATATAAATAAATAAAATGTATGCACATGTAAAAATTAAAAATGTCAAACATGAGGCAAAACACTGTTGATATAACACCTCTGCACATATTTTTTACCTAATTATAAATAATATGTCATGTAATATAAAATGGCATAGAAATAACAGCTAAAGAAGTAAACTCACAATTTTTATGCCATCAGGATCAAATACATTTGTAGGATCATTCTCAGGATAGTGCCACAACACATTTGGCTTGTAAGATAACTGCAAAGGTGTTAGTGCACTCAAGTCAGATTCTAAATTAGCAGTAATAGAAAACAGTCTACTTCTTATTATTGCTCCATATTTAATACCATGTGTGATCATGTGCTCCCCATAAATACACATACATATATAAGGGGGTTTCCTATCCAATGGCATGGGTTGACCCATACTGTATTAAAGGCACTTGAAAAGTTAAAAATATTGGGAATATTAATTAAGAGGATAACTGTTACAGACATTATGATAGCATCCTGTTAACTTGTTTCTTTCATTGTGTAGAATTTAAAATACTGATCAAAATAAGACTTAAGATCGTGGGCTATCAAAGAACTGGTAAAGACATATTAGGACTAAAAAGGATGACATTATCTGCGCGTTCATATAAAAAGGTTTTACATAAATTTTAATAAAGCATTGTGGCTTTACTATTCTTATTTAATGTATTGATGTCAATCTATTTCATTGGAGTTGTGCTGTAATGTAAAAGAAATTAACAAAGCATTTTTTTAGCTGATTTGAAGAAAAATGAACACGTCTACATTGCCTGTTACAGACAGACACATGCAATTAGTGTATTATTATAAGAGAGTAGTCAAGTGACCAAGCGTTGAGAACTTAAGTTCAAGTAAACCATGCTGCACATCTAGGTAAAGTGAAATAACTTGCTGTGCAAGTTTAAACATTAATTGTGAAAAATATAAATGCACTGCAATGGCTTTACTAACTAAAACTATGGACATTAAACTTTGTAATGAAAACATTTTGACAGCTGCCACCTAATTTGTGCGTTCTTTATAAGGAAAAAAATATCATCTTTAGGGAGCCAGATTTTTGTCTGGTTCAGTATTTCAAGCCTATCAATAAGAAATAACACCAAAGCAATAAATTTCTTGCCCAAGGTTACATTAATTTAGACTGGGCAAGCAATCTGAATAAATAGATTAAGTTTATAAATGCATATTTTACAAAATCTTTTTTATCTATTTTATCTTGTCTTTTTAAATATTTTGGTTATTTTTTACTGAAAAAAATAAGAAAGATAACATTGATTTCCATGTGAGATAAATTGATATTGCTCAAAAAACTTAGTCTACTAATATAATAGTTATCTATTTTTATACTAGTTAGCATGTCTGTGATGTAAACCATGCCCAACATGATTATGCAGCAAACTCCCTATCACATAGCTACACTGGTACAAGTTAATTAGCAAAACATTATTTGTGTAGGATAAAAACCAAGGAAACGTGGGAAAAAATTACTCATGTAAAAAAAATGTTTACCACCGGACTGGTGAGGTTCAAGTCCTTCAACTTCATCTAGACCACAAACAACGAAATAATCTGCAAATCTCTCTGCTGGTGCTGTATCATTAGATGCTTTACGATGCAAAGACATTATTCTAAAAAAAAAAGGATATAAAATACATAAAATAATTTCACTAAAATCTGCTTTCTGTCCATTAGGAAAAATATAACAAACATCAAAACGAAAGATTCGAACTGATAGAAGACTGCAAAAGACAATTTAAGGATATATCTGAGAAAAACTTTGTCTGTTTTAAGTGCTAGTTGTGAGGACTAAAACAGGTAAACACCAGATTTCACAAAACATCCAGAGTGTCAGCAACGAGTCAGTAGTTTCAACAGAACAACCAGAGAATGAACAGAGTATGTCAACGGACAAGCAGCTCAAATATTATTACTATTATAAAATAGGGAAGAGCACGAATTATTTAAGACATCTGAAAACAGCCATGTTCTAAATTTTTGCAACACTCTGTGTAAAGTGACCTTTTTCACAATATTTCACAATATTTTCCTTTAAATCAAAACTCTCGCGTTAAGAGTTACGACAATACCAATTTCCACGACAAGTTGATTTAAAAAAATGAAAGACAAATACAGACTATATTTGCGTAAGTTGACATCACCAAATGTATAACCAAATGTATAACGAATAAAAATATGTATATAGGGAACATGGAAAAAATAATTAGTCAAAAATTAGTTAACAAAACTCTTTTTGTTCATGATATTCACACTAAGATTTTTAGACTTAATTCAGCTGCATAATTAATGTCATTATAAAGACTAGCATTAAAAGACTGTTGAAATTTTCTGTCATCAGTAATTTCAGACCAGGGATACAAAAACTATGTCAAGATGGTACTCATTTCTAAATCCCAGGCCTCTTTAAATTTTGCTGACAATCACCTTAGTTAGGGTATGCATGTCAATTTGTTTTTAATTAAATTTTGGAAGTAAACACATACAGGGCATATGCAGTTCTACAATTCCAATAATTTTCTGTGAACAAAATCTACTTTATCTAATAAATAAAAAACACACATTGTTTCGGTTTGTCAGTTCAGTATTCATATTAATTTTTTAATATTTTTTATTATTTTTAATATTTTAGGTTTTTATTTCTTGATGATATAGTTTAGCAGACGATGTTTTGAAAGTTCCATCTCCCCTCATCAGGCAAAGTATAATGATGTTGGAGATGTATTTATAATTTCCAGAGGATTAAATTTCATAAAATTTAACCAATCAGACTATTGCTTCATCTGCCGTCTTAAATTTTGTTCTTTTTCACATCTCCTTTTTATACTGCAAGCATGTTCTTGAACTTGTTGCTTAAATTTTCTTCTTTTGCATCTATATATACAGCATCACAAATGACAGTGGCGTGATCTTCTTTTAGTTTAGACAAAATGCTATACATAGTGTTTCCGTAGAGTAGAAAATGCATTTAATCTTGTATTTTTTTAGAACTTGTTGAAGGATCTCACTGGTGCCTGGGACAAACGAAAGAAATGCTGGTGATGTGAGCTTCACTGATCACTGATGCTTTATTATTAGCTACATTAGCTTTTCTCCTTATTTTTTTTTCTACTTATGTGACTTTTTGGCTTTATCCATTTGTGATCAATGCATTCTTTACATGTCCAATCTCCCGTTTCTTCTCCTTTTCATCACTAACTACGTTGTTTGCACAATTTAACAATGAAAAAATGACACTTTCTTTGCAATATTTCTGATTGAGTAAAGGTACCAGTCAGTGTGGCTGGGTTTCTGATACACTGAAACTGAAATTGTACCGTTCTTGCATTTCACCAATGTGTCAAGGAAAGCAATGCTATCAGTGAATTTGATTTGTTGATGGAGGCCTTTGATGTGATTATAAACACTTCCAGATGAGATCTCTGGATTATAATGAATATGTAGTCAAAAAATCCCTTCCAAACCTTCCGACCTTTTGTCTGATGTGAGCAACGTTGTTGTCTCATGTGCTTGCATGAATATTTTAGCAACTACTGACGATGCAGGACCACTTATTGCAACTCTGTTTTTTTAATTGTATAATTGTTTTTGAACAAATACCATGTTCTTACCAACACAAGTTCCACTGAACACAGAAAATCCGGTAAAAATGATGCATTGTTCTCAATGAGATCTTTTATGATGTTCAGGGTGTCCTTCATCGGAACATTTGCTTCTCTGAGAATTCTTTTGAGGTCTTGCTATGGTCAGTGGCTGTGAATTTGTTGAAGAAAAAAGCAAAAAGGTTGTACCCATGCAAGACACAAATAATTGGATATCTGTTTGTGAGTTTTCGGTAGTCCGTAGAATCAAGGTGTTGGGTCTGTCAAAGGGTTTCAATTACTTTTTTTCGTCGATGTATTTTTTTCTCTTTACTCCATTAAGATGTTTCTAGTGTCTCATTTAATAACTGCTGTATGATCTTTCTTCAGAAGTTTATAAGGCCTATTGTTGATGTGTTAAATACGTTTGTTGACATAGTTATTTTCATGATTGTTGTTCTTTTTTTAATTACTTTTAGGCTATTTAATGAGAGTCTTTTGTCTTTACATAGATTGTCCTTTGGTCTTTTGCTATTCTAGAGTGTGAGGCTTACTTTAGCTCTGACTGTGTTTGCCTTTTCTTTTGATAGAAAGGAAACTCTGTTGTAATTACCACCAAAGATGTTTATTTTAAAAATATGCAAAGCCTTTTGATTAATTCTGGAAAAATTTACTAAGCAGGAAATACCATCTGCCAACCAATTCTGCTACGGTGAAAGACTCATTCTCTTTTGCAGAATATGTACATGGTCGAGATCAAAATCTGTATATGTCAAGTTTAGATGTTGATTCACTGTTTACAAACATTCCTTTGGATGAAAGTATCGATATTGCTATGGCAGTCATAAAAATGACTTTCGCACATTATTATTGGCAACAAAGAAATCCTTCTTTATTTCAAACGAGGAATATTAACAACAGATTGACAGAGTTTCAATGGGAGAACCTTTAGGGCCCACCCTGGCAAATGTCCTCCTTTGTTTTCATAAACGTAAGTGGATCGAGGAAGGTCCAAATGCAATTAAACCACTATGGAATAAACGCTGTGTTGATAATATTTTTTTTGCATTCTTTATCTATAAACTATCTTGTATATTTTAAAGATTACATGAATACGAAGCATTCTAATATTATTATACTTTTGAAAAAAAAAAAAGATAAGTCTTTTTCTTTTGTAGTTGTAAAAATTAATAGAGAAAATAATAAGTTTGTCGCCAGTGTTTTTCGTAAACCAACTTTTAGTGGTGTTTACACAAATTTTACTAGATTTATTCTAAAGTGTTACATAATTAGTCTTTTCCTTATTATTTCGATGTTTTAATATTGTTTCAGATCTCTCAAAGTTTCATGTTGAGGTTAGTTTTTTAAAGGAGGTTTTGTCAAAAAATAGTAATCCTAGTTCTTTTCTTGATTTATGTATTAAGAAATTTGTTGATAAGGTACACAGATCACATGCTGTACCTTCGTGTTTTGATTTGCCTAAGAAGAAGGTATTGGTGGTATTACCATATTTAGGACCGTTTCATTACAGGCTGAGTCTTGTCTTAAAAAAAGCTTTCTCTGAACACTTGCCCAGTTGTTACAGGTTGTTTTCCGATCTTCGTTAAGGTTGTCTGCCACGTTTCGTTTCAAGGATTGTCTTCCAAGATCTCTACTTTCTGGTGTTGTATATAAATTTTTGTGTAGTGGCTGCAATGCGTTTTATATTGGCAAAACTATACGACACCTGAGGGTCAGATCTTGTGAGCACCTTGAAATTCCCCATCTTACAGGGAAAAGAATCTCTGGTCACTAACCCTTGGCGGTTAGCGATCATCTATTGTTGACATCTAGCTTGGATAATTTCACAGTTTTGATGTCAGACGCCACTAATAATTTTGGAGATTAAAGAAAGTCTTTCTATTCAAAAAGACAAACACATGCTTAATAAGAATATAACTTCGGCTCCTTTGTACCTTTTTAATTAGTGTATTTATTTCAATTATCAATTAGGGAATTTACCAACTGTATATATACCAATAAAAAAATTGTCATTTGATCATGGCTAGAGTTCAAGCCGAATGCTTATCTATTAAAAAAACCCATCGTATTTTGTTAATTTTTAAAGTTTTAATGTTTTCATAATCATGAGGAAAATTACATTGCAGTTTTTCGTCTGCAGCCACATAAAAACATAAGGTGCTCTTTCCTTGTGCTCTGTAATAGCAAATATTTTTGGTTGAGGTCACTCACCCACTTCAATTTTTAAAATACCTCCCCCCTGAAAATTTTAGGTTTAGAGTGTCCGAAATATTTTGTTTCTATCTCATAAATTCTTTGCTGTTTTTAGAATTACTGAACTCAGGCCAACATCATCGCAACACCCCACCACTTATAAGCGTGGTGCATGAATAACTTTGTTACTAGACCACTTTTCTATAACTTTTTTATAGATTGATTGATTAATTGATATGACAATGATGAATTAATTCAAAATAAAACAATATATTTTTATTTACTTTGTTCTCAACTCCAACTGGGTACCTATCTATACCTATTTATATATCTATACCTTAAATATATTAATTCGGGCATATGACTTTACAATAAAAATAAGTACAAGAAGTTTGATTTGATGATGACATCTTTTTATTTTATTTTAACAGATATTTCGTCTTGTCACGGAAAATGTCACTGATAGGAGTTCAGTACGTCTGATAAAAGAATGCAAAAGTTTACCAAAAATTATAAGGGCTAGGTATAGATATTTTAACGGATATTTCGTCTTGTTACTACAAGACATTATCAATGTAAATTGTTACAATTATCTTACAAGTTTTTTTAAATATCCTAAAACAATTTTAATGGAACAGACAATTCCTGTACATTAACCATGGGACTGTTATTGCGAATATACATGGCTTCAGCTGTTTTCCTCCTTTTCGTCGTGTATATACTCAGCTTTGGTCGAGCAAACGTCGGAATTAACTGTTCCTTTTTACAAGCAAGTAAGAACTGTATATCGCAATTAATTCTAACAAGTTTAATACCAAGCTTTTCATATCTTCGTACCAACCGTAGGGTATAAAATTGTTTTAGGGTATTTAAAAAACTTTTAAGATAATTGTAACAATTTACATTGATAATGTCTTGTAGTAACAAGACGAAATATCCGTTAAAATATCTATACCTATTTATAATGGCTAGCCCTTATAATTTTTGGTAAACTTTTGCATTCTTTTATCAGACGTACTGAACTCCTATCCGTGACATTTTAGAGATCCATCACTTTTACTAGCTAACTAGCTATCACCTTTTAACTAGGTAGCTCTTTTTTTCTTATATTGTGTGTTGTTTGTTTTTTATGGCTGTATTATCAAAATCTTTGTACAGTTTTATGTGTAATATATGTTGTAAATCTGTGGCTAACCACCACCATCGTACCCTGTGTGGTGACATTTGTGGCCAGTGGGTACATATTAAATGCAATCAAGTTTCCCCTACTGTATATGAGTCTCTTAAACATTCTCCTGATCCATGGTTTTGTTATAAATGTACTGGTTCTATATTTCCTCATAACGTAGATCTTTTCTCAGACTCATTAAATGACACCTCGGAAAATCCAATTTCAAACTCTAGTAGTGAAGATATTGACCTCCCAGGTAATGCCCAATTCTTAAATTCTCTTTTTGCGAACTCTAGTTCTCATGATTCTAACTCTCTCAACTGTAAGTATTATGATATAACTGAGTTCAATTCAACCTCTTTTAATTTTACGAAATTTTCTTTTTCGTTCTTTCACTTAAATACAGCTGCATTACCATGTCATTTTGATGAGTTTAATGTTCTTCTTAATGACCTTGGGCATAATTTTGACATTATTGCACTGACTGAAACAAAAATTCCCTCTAGTATCATCTCTGGTGATTTTTGTCTTAAATCCTATAATTACTGCCACACTCCATCAGAATCTAGCTGTGGGGGGTCTCTTCTTATATTGCAGATAACATCCCCTTCGTTGAAAGCCTTGATGTGAATAAAATATGTTATCTATCAAGAAAACTTGAATCATGTTTTATCGAAATTCCCACAGTCAAAGGCAAAGCTCTTATAATTGGTTGTATCTATAGGCATCCATCTATGGAAATCTCTGACATCAGTGATAACTACTTAAGTCCTCTCTTATATAAGCTTTCTATGGATAATAAAGATGAAGTCTTATTAGAAGATTTTAATATTAATTTGTTAAATGTTCTTCTTGTATTTCTGGTAATATAGTAGCAGGCATATCTGATCACGAAAAGCGGCGATAGAAATGTTTTTTTAGATCGCATTTTAAAAGTTTAAAAACTAATGGCGGCGACAGATATGTTTTTTTAGATCGCATTTTAAAAGTTTAAAAACTAATGGCGGCGACAGATATGTTTTTTTAGATCGCATTTTAAAAGTTTAAAAACGAATAGCGGCAATAGAAATGTTTTTTTAGATCGCATTTTAAAAGTTTAAAAACTAATGGCGGCGACAGATATGTTTTTTTAGATCGCATTTTAAAAGTTTAAAAACTAATGGCGGCGACAGATATGTTTTTTTAGATCGCATTTTAAAAGTTTAAAAACGAATAGCGGCAATAGAAATGTTTTTTTAGATCGCATTTTAAAAGTTTAAAAACGAAAAGCGGCATTTAATAGTTGTGAACAATGCTTCTCATATGTTTCTTAGATTAAACACGTTGGAATTTTTTTAAGTTATTAAATCAACAATACATTCTCACGCAATGTATTATAAAACTTCGCAAAAGATTTTTATTATTTAATTACTTCACGCTAATACTTAAGGGAATAGCTTATCAATACATTTACACAATGCATCTCGCTATTAGAAAAAATATAATTACTCCGATATTTCTTCGCGAGCGCATTGTTTTTTAACACGCAAATATAAACTCGCAAAACGCTCAAGGGATTTAATTATAACAAAAGACAAACGACTGCCGTCCTCCACGCAAAGGTGTGATATTAGCGTCTACGCGGTAGATTACATTCAGACTGTACTGTACCTCAATTTCTCTTTGTTGATAAATCTCCTAGACATGCTATAAAATCATGTCATCAATATCGTGACTGGAAGAACTTTAAATAAGAAAATTTTATTCTTGACTTTTTTGAAATTGATTGGGACAATGTAATAAAACTTAGTAAACTAGATGTAAATTTTTCTTTTAATTCTTACATTCAAACTCTAACTCTAAGCTCTAATTCTAAGCTAATTTGGAAAGGTATCAATAATATTCTTGGTGTTAATCAGTCATCAAATAATTCAATTAAATCCCTTAACATTAATAATTCAATCTGTAATGACCCACAAAACATTGGGAACACTCTTAATAATCATTTCTGTACTGTTGCTGACAAATTTCGGTCAAAGATTCAAAATTCATTTAAACATTTTTCTGATTTTTTTGACAGTCCAAATCCAAATACCTTTTTTCTTTCGCCTACTGATCCTGGTGAAGTACTAAGTTATATTAATTCTCTCAACCTTGAAAAGTCTTCTGGTCCCAATAGTATTTCCAATAAAATCCTAATCCTTCTAAAATTTGAAATTGCTGTCCACTTATCAAAGCTACTCTATCTATTTTGTTCTAGTGGTGTTTTTCCCGATCTTCTCAAAATTGCCAAAGTGATAGCCCTGTTCAAAAAGGGTTCTCCACTCGATTGTTCTAACTATTGTCCTATTTCTCTTTTATCTAATGTGGAGAAGATATTTCAAAAAATTATATTTAAACGTCTTTATAACTTCATTAAGCACAATAATATTTTATTTTTTCGTCAGTTTGGGTTTCGTAAATCTTTTTCCACATCTCATCCACTTATGTCTATCACTCAGCTTATTTCTAAGCTGAGTGATAGACATAACTGCCCTTGACCAAGGAAACTTTGCATGTGCCCTATTTATTGACCTTGAAAAAGCATTCGATTTGGTTGACCACATTATACTTCTTCGTAAACTCTCACATTATGGCATTCATGGACATTCATTAGAACTCTTTTCATCTTACCTCTCCAATTGTAAACAAATTGTCTCCCTTTCTGGTATTTCATCTTGCTCCAACATTATTAAACATGGTGTTCCTCAGGGTTCGGTTCTTGGGCCTCTCCTCTTCTTAATTTATATAAATGACTTATTTCATGCTATTAAGTTTGGGGAGGTCCATCATTTTGCTGATGAGTCCAACTTGTTACACGTCAATAAAAATCTTAAACATCTACAAAAGACATGTCAGTCCGATATTAAATGAAATTAATGTCAGTCCAATAATAAACGAAATTTTATTGGCTTAACGCCAATAAAATTTCGAAAAACACATCAAAAACGGAATACATTATATTTAAACCTAGACGTAAATCTACTCACAATTTTAATTTTAAATTAAAGATTAATGGTAAACGTATTAATTCTAGTGTCATGGTTAAATATTTAGGTATTTTACTCAATTTCAACGTTTCCTGGCGATCTCATATTAATTTAATTAATTCCAAACTTAAAAGAGCTAATGCCATTTTATCTAAACTATGCCATTATGTCACTAGAAATACTCTTCGTCAAGTTTATTTTGCACTTTTTCATTCCCATCTTTCATATTGTTGCCAGATTTGGGGTCAGGGCACTTCTTCCTTAGTTAATACAATTTTAACTCTTCAAAAACAGGTCTTACGTATTATTACTTTTTCACATCCTCATTCTCATGCTAATCCACTTTTCTATCAACTTAAAATCTTAAAATTTCCTGATTATGTCCACTTTCACAATGTCCTAATTCTTAAAAAAATTACTTTAAACACACTCCCATTCTCTGTCTTAAAACTTTTGGTATTGATTTTTTTGTTAACTATGGTACTGGTGGATATAAGTGTTCCTTCTGTTCAAACGGTATCCTACAGTTTAAATTCAATTCGCTTTCAATCCATTCAATCATGGAACAAGCTTATCCAACATTTCAACTTATCCTTCCTCGAATTATCATCTAATGCTTTAAGGATTAAACTAACTGATTTTTTTTTACAATCTTATACCCAACAAAAGTTCCTTATTTCTTAAAGTGTTTCAAGTAAGTATTTCAAGCCAATTGTTTAAAAATTTTGTCATTACACTAGGGTTATGTGTGCGTGTGTTGTGTGTCAATGTGCTGGTTCTGTGTGTGTAAGTGTGTGTCCAATTGTTTTCAGTTTTTGTTTTGTTTGTTTGTTTGTTTGTTTTTATTTATTTATTTATTCCAGATTATTTAATTGATATATACCCCATTTCATATATCCCTAAATTGTCACTGATCATAGTTCTATAATCAAAGGTGGCCTCACATTTTTCTAGCTATGCTATAGTGTGGTCTTGTGGCTAATATTTATAGTTGTGTGGATATCATTAGTTTTATATTTATATTGTATTTTATTTTTGCTGTTATCCTTACAAATGAATAAGTCCTGTAACTTTCTTATTCCGAATAAATAACTACTACTACTACCTATGACATTTTGTTTGTTAAATGTTGTTTGAGATGTAATTTTTTTTTAATTATTTTAAACATTGTTGTTGATAATAGAAATAACTATTGTTTTGATAAGAAGTAATATAAAATCATCTGATCTTTATGAACATCTTATAAATTTCTACTAGTTTGATCTTATTCCCATGATATAAATTTCTTAACAACTTGGTTTAACCTCATACCCAGCACCTATAAGCATACGTGGCTTTTTGCAGAAGAAGCACCAGGAATGATATTATTTTGATTATATTTCATGTCTTTGATACCAAGAAACAAGTAGCTTCTTTGTTAATGCCGTTTTAATTAGTTTATATTATGTCGGGTATATGTCTTGGGAACAACGCACGGTTGAACTGCTAATTGTTCCCAGCGCGTTTTTGCTTATAAACACAGAAAAAAAGCACAGAAATTAAAATTTAAACAAGCTGTGTGAAGCTTTCTGTGATGATAGAATCTGAATGTGGATTTAGAGTTCAGTGGAACTCTTGTTTTACTTAGTGGAAGTGTCTTGTTTTACTTAGTGGAAGCGTACGCAGGTGAATGTTTAGTGTCTAATCGCAAACAAGCTACAAAAAAATCTTCAACGTGTGTCGAAGTAAGCGGATCTTGATTGATTGCACCCGCCCCAACATTCTTCTTCATAGCGCAATATTTACTCTTTACAGCTTCACAAAGTGAAGATTACTGGTATTTCTTTTTGATTTTAAGCGAAATCGTGACAATATTTCATACCGCCCGCTCATCCCTAAAGTGAGAGATCAAAAGGACATAAACCAAACACATTTGAGATTAAGGCCTTAGCAAGCTCTAAATGACAATGAAAAACCTGTCAGGTTGACATAATTTACAAAATGGGATGACTTTCCAGAATGCACTTGATCTGGTTTATGTAGCCAAAAAATAAATAGAGGTCCCGGGGACAAAACATAGAGTTTTGAAGTTTTGTTATGTGCTGATCCAATACCAGTGAACTAACGAGACAATTGACAGACAACAGACATGATAATTACAAGTTTATACCCCCCTATAATTTAATTCAATTCAATTTCAATTCAATTTTATTTATTTGCCATAGAAAAGTTGAAATTACAGTAGGTATATAAAATACATTATATAAATAGTTAGATAAAATATTCAATGGCTGGGGACCAACACCATAGCGAAGGAACGTGAAGGCCACCAAGTGGGGGAGTAAAAAGGAGTAAATGTATAGGGAGGGAAAATACTATTCCATTTTCTCCATACAAACCAAAGGGTAATAATAATCTATATAATAATACGCCAGTTCTGTCTGTCTGTCTGTGACTTTTGCAAAGTGGATTATATTCTTCACAATTTTCTTTAACAAATTCTATAAAACATCGCCTATAAAATTGTTCTGTAATTTACCAAACTTTAACGTTAAAATAGTATTGACGTCAAAGGAAAGTTAATTAAGATTAGTGAAGCCATTACAGTGCGCTTAAAACATTTGAGGCCAAATAACTTAGAAACGAGGTGGTGACGTCAATGATTTTTCACCGCGAGGGTAACTGGGGACCACCTGGGACCAATTTGGGTAATTTTTCCAAACCTGGGTGCCCAACTCCGTTTCGGAATGGGCGGGTTGATGACGTCATCAAAAAACCTTTAAACCCTCTGCAACCGTTTGTCAAAAGTACATGATCCTATACATTTTCTTGATTAGCGTTTTAAGATCTATACGATAGAGGCAACAGGTATACAAATTTCTAAAAAAAATTTATCGGTTTTGACGGGGCCATTGCTGACATCAGCAAAATCTTTAAACCCTTTTATCTCATTAACATCAAAATTTTTATCCTGCTTTAGTGGATTTTTTCCATGGGCTTTATCAAATAGTAATAATAATAATAGTACAAAGAAAATTGACACACTCACACTCACACACATACATGCATTTTAAGATATAAATCCATGTTGACAGACACATATATACACAGCACGTACAAACATGCGCACACACTAACTGAAGGGTGATTTCATAAGTGTCCATTTAATAAGTGTCCAAAATCTGTTGAGTTTATATTTTATAACAGAATTTGACAATGTTATAAAGGATAAAGAGGTATTTTTGTGTAAATTATTCCAAGGAAGTAGTGTATTGAGATCTAATTGAGTTGGTACCAAAGTAAGAGTAGTGTTTTAGAGAAAGTGGTCAAGCATTCCAGCAGTTTTGTTCCTGGTATTGTAATGGTGTTGATGGATCTTGATACTGTAGGTTTCTGTTAGAGCTATAGGAGTTGAATCAGTGAGAACATTTTTATTAAAGAGAATGTTGGAGATTTGTACAATATCAGAAAATTTTAAAAGACCAAGTTGATAAAAGATAACAGATTGCATGTTTGGCTGGGGATACAAATCCATACAAAAGAAGAAGAAATATTATACATTCAAAAATAGCTATAGCTAGCCCCTACGGCTTTTGATTTTAAGCCTAAAGAAGACCAAATATATAATAAAGAAATTTCATACCTTTATTTCGCCTCATGATAAGATAAGCCGAAGTAACGTCAGGTGTACGATCTTAAAGGCATTTAACTAAAAGAGGGTTAGGGTAAATCTTGTCATTAGCCTATAGCTAAATAATAGAATCAACTCAGACTCAACTCATGAGACTCAACTCAACTCAACTTTACAGTCTTTCCTGAAAATCTAACTTTTGCTCGATAATGTTTTTGTCTTGGTTTGACAAACCAAAACATACGACTATCTACAGCCTGATTTAGTTTCGTTATATATGCACGGAGAAACCTGCACCTAACATTTTTAGAGATAAAACAAAATGACGGCGGTGACAGAGGATGAAAAAAATGAAATTAACTCACCTAAAACAAATGCCTTTTCGTTTAAACTAACAGCAAAGGCGGGAAAGAAAGTTCACAATGCTCAACCGAAATCCTTTATCAATGAAAATAAGATAAATAACGATGAAAAAGAGTTTATAGTTGCAGCAGAGGGAAAACAATTAAAAAGGTAGGAATTTCCCTGTTAAAAGGTTGTTTGATTTGTTGAGATATTGTACCCTAATAAGGCTAAGTACAACCACAAATGATTTATGCTGTTTTCCCAAATGTGTTTTTACTTGATTATATATGTTATTTTCTGGTTTTAGAGCTGGTTATAGCTTTAGCTGCTAAACACTATCCAGAGAGTTGAAAACTTTAGCCAGTCTGTTTGCAAATAGGACATATATATTGCTTGTAATCAGTTAGTGAAGCAAAACCTGTCTGTAAGCGTCCTGTTTGTAAACACGATACCATAGATGGATGTCTTTATTTACATTTTTTAGCAGTAAGCTCTTGGCTCTGCTGGGGCATCATGGTGGGAAAAATAATAGGGGTTGTCTAGGTGAAGCAAAATTATTATCAATCCATTTCATCACACAAAGGCTTTGTTAGGACTTGAAATAAATTCAAATGAATCAGAAGGCATCAATTTACACTTTGTAAGTTAAGTCAATAATTAAACTTTGTGACTACTTTGAAACAAGCAATATTTATATGACTGTTCTGCCCAATCTTGGGACACCGCCCGGACGCCTTAAGACTGGGCAGGGCGTCACAAGATTGGACAGGAGACCATGTTAGGCCCATCTTTAGACACCTAAAAATAAAAATAAAATGTTTATATATGAATAATCAGATAAATCGTTTTCAACCACAATATTAGTTAGCTAGCTGATAACTTCATTGGACGAGAAGTTTAGCTAACTAGCTATAGCCTGCTAATATGGTTGAATAGTTTACTTAGTATAATTTTTTGGCCTTTTGATTTGCCAAGAAAAGTTTTAAATTAAAGTTCCTTTAAGGAGGTACAGTCTAAAATTTTTATTGTTCTCTTTGACTTCTACAATTGTTCCAAGATTGGACATGCGCGTCCATAGATTGGGCAGTCCAGTCTTAAGACTAGCCAGTTTTAAGACAGTGCGCGTTTCAAGATTGGGCAGAACATGTCTAATTAATACACGTTAATTTTATATGCTTTCTAAAAAATCATGTTTTTTTCATTTGCTTTATTTCTTAGCCTATAAGAATAAGATAATAAATGTGAAATGTTTAATGTGAAATAAGATTGAAGAGAGAAACGCTTTTATAGAATAATGTACTTAAGATCCTGAGGAAGATTTTGTTAACATTTTTAGACCATGTGATAAAATCTAACAGACAAACTTATTTCTTATTTATTTGGTTAACTCTTTTATAAGGACCGTGATCGTAATTTTGTTTACTACTGCTACTGCACACAACACTTGGCAACTCTTTGCATGAATTAAATTGTTTGAAAGTTGGTTCCGGATTGGGCAATCACAATTCGTTTTTAAACAATCGAAATTATACCTCCATGAGGATACTATCAATAGCAGTACATATTTTTAATGATGAAGTGTAAACATCCTGTGAACATTAAAAAATTAATTTTTTTCAACAATTTTTGTGCAGCTTTACATATTTTGTTTCATACTATATAAAACTTACAAAAAATGATACAATTTTGAACCAACAACCAATTCCAACAGTTTTATATTAAGAAATATGCAATAAAGAACCTCAGTGCACATTTTAAAGAGTATGTTCTCTTCAGTTGGTTTATTTAGCCAGAATATCTAGCATTGATTTGAGTTTGTTTGAGAAACTAATTTGCATCTAAACTTGTGGCAAAAGTGATATAAAAGACAATATTTTA
This sequence comes from Hydractinia symbiolongicarpus, assembly GCF_029227915.1. Taxonomy (NCBI): domain Eukaryota; kingdom Metazoa; phylum Cnidaria; class Hydrozoa; order Anthoathecata; family Hydractiniidae; genus Hydractinia; species Hydractinia symbiolongicarpus. The sequence goes on along the minus strand of NC_079882.1, from coordinate 2,645,023 downwards.
TTGTGAGCAAGAAATCTTTTTTTTGTAATATAAAATCTGGATTCAATATGAAATATATTTGCTCCCATGTCTATACATACACTGAAAACCTGTACCTAAGTAAACTAACAAAACTTCAGATAAGTGTTTTTAGCCAGGTTTTGTTTAGTTTGGTTACTTAAAGGGAATCCAAGGTGTAAAGTGATATTAGAGAGCTTAAAAGTTGGTTAACAAACTTTTAAAATTTTTTAAAAAGCTCTTTTCGTTCTCAAGATATATACATTTGAAGAATTTCAGATTTAATTTTGCTGCATAAATTATGATGTCATATTTAAGTAATATATTTAATTAAATTTTGATATTTTCTGTCATAAGAAATTTTAGACTTGTTAAAGGGGGGATGTGCATTCAAACTTTATCAATGAAAATTTAAAAGGTAAATTGATTAACATAAATTTTTTTGCCAAAACGACACTCGTTCGCTCGTCCTAGGCCTTTTGCTGATGACCTTATAACTCTTCACCTTTGTTAGCAATAAAATTTTGTGAATAAGCTTGTATAAGCCCTATATGTTTACTCACTCATGTCTGGGGTTCCCTTTAATGTTGCATCTTTTGTTTTCCATTACAAGTTTATATTTGTCATGTTAGGAATATTCTAGTTAAGTAAAATATTGGAGGAACTGGCAAACACCTTCCTGGTTTAAGATTTGATTTAAAACAAGTGTCAACATTGTAAGAATTTTCTTGTTTTTATTAAAACTAATTAAAAAAGCAATGACTCTTGGAATGGCTGAAAAATAATAACATTTTCAGGCCGAGCATGTAAAAAAAAGTAAAGTATTTCAACATCTTAATATATATGCATTTTGGGTTGGTCTCTTTGTAAAACTTTGTAAACTTGCATATTAGTTCAGTGACGAAAAAGAAACCAACACAGCTTGTTATTCCATTGATTCAGAAAAATAACTGGCGTGTCTCAGATGATGCTGACCAAGAGGCTGCTGAAGAAATAATAAAATGTGAGTCAAATAATCAGTATTTCTTAAAGCGGTTCCATTTGTGTTTTCTTCATAAACTACTTTTCTTTCCTTGAAATCACACTATTTGTGAATCAAAAGGTCTATCAATTGATTATGCCTACAACCACATGCAGAATCAGAATATTCCTTTAAACTTGTCTACCATAAATAAATTCCACATGTTATATTCCATCGACGGTCTATAGGTTTAAATATAATGTTGTTGTTTGATATTTTTCTTTTTTCACTGTTTAACACAGCTTACACCACCACTTTTCACCACTTTAGTTAAAAAAAATTCTCTTGCTGAGCAAAAAAACTAATGGTTGGAAAGCTCAACTTAAAATGGTCTCTACACCATCATGCATTTAATTTTTCTCATGGGAAGCTCTCATAACCATTAGATTTTTTAAAAAATGCTTGTGTCCTTATTTGGCAGTTGGTGCTAAATTTACTTCATGCATTGTTCAGTTTGATATATTTGAATGTTGTGTTATGTCAAAATTCAACTGAATCCAAATTATAGGAATATCTGATTTTTTTTAATATTTTTCTTAACCTAAAGGTGTATTAATTTAATTTACTGGAATTTAATTTATTTTGGCAGCTTTGCGAGATGAAGCTGAGAATGAATCAGCATCTAATTTGTCCATTCCAATTCTGATGCGAAACAAGTTACCTGCCAAAAAAGACGTTGATGTAGGAGATGAAATGCATGATATATCATTGAGACCAGAACAGGTATAGTTCTAAAAATTTGATAGTCATGTCAAGTTAAAATTGTCTTTCAGTCAGAAGATGTTTCTTTAATAGCATGTTTGTTTTTAAGAGCTCAATGGATGATTATGAAAACATCCCTATATCTGCATTTGGAACAGCAATGTTAAGAGGAATGGGCTGGAGTGAAGGAAAACCAATTGGTTTGAATTCAAAAGGGTAAGAAGTTTGCATATCTTGGATAATGTGCAAATTTAAATATATTTATATATATATATATATATATATATATATTTTGCCGTATGACACTCTAAAGTTCTGAGGCTGTCAAGAATACAACAAAACCACTTTTCATTAGATGTTTTGTATGTCATATAGAACTTATTTATGTTTATTATTTATGTGGCCTAAATATTCTTTAACTTTGTGTACAGTGGATTCTTTTTATGAAAAACGTAGTCTTGCCTTAAGCGTGTGCATTTTCACTGAGAGTTTCATTAAATTTCATAAAATGTTTGGGGAAGAAATTTTTTATGACAATTAACGGTTGTCAGATTTTAAAATTAAAAAAAAATTAAGAAATCAGAATGTCTTATATTAATAATGTCCTTGTACATGTTTAAGACATTTTTCTTTGTGTCTGTAAATTAGATTTTTGCAAAAAATTATTGCTTGCGAAAAAACACATAATTATTGATTCGGGAGAATTAATATTGTGAAATAGAACTTCTTTAACTTTCTGATTTGCAAAAACTAATACCTTAAAGGTATGTAATCACAAACATATTTTTCTTCCTATAACAGAACTGATTGTGCTGTTTGTAACGAGTCCTGTATTTTGTGTTTCCATACAGATTAGTCGAACCAATCGAGTATATTCCTCGTCATAAAGGACTTGGTCTAGGTGCTGAAAAACGGATGCAACCTCAATCAAAACGAAAAAGAAAACTGGGCGATGTAAAACCAGATGAAAATGTGAGAACATAACTTCTAATATTTTTCCATTTCGTTTTTCTTTTACATGATTTACTTTTCTTTTTTTGTCCATTCAGACTGAGTTTTTTTGTCACTAGCGTTACACGCCTATTGTTGAAAAAGATGGTAGAGTGCGTCATGTGAAAGGTGTGGGTGAAGAGGTAAAAAAAAGACCAGAAGGTGTGTTTATGTTTAAATTAAAAAGATGTATATATTATTGTAATTTCAATTGGTCTATTTATAAAAGAATCTATTTTGGTTTTAGGTTTTTTTCCAGATGCATTTGTTCAAATTACAGGAGGGGTGCATAGGGATCTATATGGAAAGGTAATTATATATAAACCTAGCTCTTATAAATGCTGAAAATCGTTGACTAAGTGTGTACGTAGAAAGTTCTAAAGCCAATTTACTTTTGTTTTTTCTTAAACATTTTGTAAGCTGTGACTTAAACATCTAATATCTGTTGTTCTTAAGCCCTTCATAAAAGATAAGAGTTTTTAAATGAAATTGAAATTTGTGCGTTGCTTTGCTTTTAACTGTCAAGTTATGGACCCAAAGTACATAAACGATTAAAGTATTTAGCGTTTTACTTTAGATAATTTCAGTTGATGAAGATAACGCAAGATTGTCTGTTGAACTTTCTTTGAGTGGAGAGGTACGCATGCATTAAATTTAAAATTTGCCTGTTTATGACTCTATTTGTGAAATATTTAAACAATCACCTGAAATTACTAATTTTTTAAGCAATCGATTTTAAGCGATTGTCTCCTCAAAACTCTACTAGAGGTAGATTTTTCAATCAACTTTCTCATTAAATTCATGGTTTTTTTTCCAAAAGGCACAAAATGCTGCATATGGATAAGACAATAATTGGTTCTTCACTCATGGCTAAATCTCAATTTCTTTAAAAAATATGAAAATTTCCTCAAATCCTCTTCATTTTTTTTATGGAAATACAAAAAAGTTTGAAAATTCTCATAAAAAATCTGCTCAAATTTGACTGTATAAAAAAGTGGCAACCTTGTTATAGATAAACCCCTCAAAAATGTTTTTATGAAACAGTCATTAAGTAGACGGATTTAATTTTTAAAATACCTTGAAATAAAAAAAATTAACGTTATATGGGTAAATAATGTTTGATTTAAAGTGCAAATAAAATTGAAAGCTAAAGTATTTTTACTTCAGTATCTTTTGATATTATTCGAGATACTGTACATAACCTCTATTTTAATAGGCCAGTGTTTTCTGAATACAGTGGCTAATTTTAAATTTTCGTGTTACTTGAAGATTATTCAAAAAATATCCCAGTAAGAACATAATTGCCTTAACGAAACGCCTACCAAAATATCCCTTTTCTCGCTTAATAGTTTAAGCTTTCGTGCGAATATATACGTTCATAACTTATCGTTTCAATGTGTATTTGTTAACCATATCAGCCTGTAATAATGTGAATTTTTGATTTTTTGATGTTCTAAAATCGTCCTATAATAATCATGTTTTAGTAGTTGAATAAGTATGCTAATCTTTTAGATACTTTGTTTCCCCAAAATTTAAGTTCGTTTTCATGCTACATAATATGTACGTTTTTTTTAGGTCGTCGAAATTAGCCAGTACAATTCGTATTTAGTTGATGAAGATGCGTATAAAGCCGCACACAAACGTATGTATAATCTTTTTAAAATTTACACAGTTTATGTGAAATTGCTACAAAACATTGCCTTCTGTTTTTTAGAAGAAAGAAAAAACGACTCCTCAAAATCAGGGCGTGTAGAAAAGAAACAGAAAGAACACATCGAGTGAGAAACTTATTTACTTCTTCCCTTCTTGCGACATTATCTTCGCCTTCTTTTGTTTATTCGTTGGTTTTATTGACAATTTTTATTGTTTTTTTAAGGTACGACACACGCTCAGACGATGAAAAATCAGAACCAAGTTGGATTGTACCTGGCATACGTGTGCGAATAATTAGTAAAAAATATAAACAAGGGAAATGCTACAATAAAAAGGTACGCGTTTTAAAATAGATGCTGCATAAAATAGAATTGTTTTTCCCTTGTGTAGTTCTTACATAAATTTGTTTTCACAGTCATGTTTTCACTGTAGCAATGACTGTATTAGTACACAAATATAATAAAATACGAGAATGGTTACTATAACTTTGCTCGGTATTGTTTGGCTGCGTTGTACCAAAGATTGTGCAAAAAATTGTTTGTGAACACGCAAAAAGGTCCTTTAGTGTCACTTTGGATATGCCTTGGAGTTCATTTAATCTTGCTTATGTGTATCATTGCTTGCGTTGGCGATCTGGTGGCAAAACGTTTTTTGTTATGTACCACTATTCTTTTAGGTTCGTATTCTCGATGTGATCAGCCAGAGTTTATGCACTTGCCAAACTGAAGAGAAAAAACTTTTAGAAGGTAAGCGAAGTTTGTGTCCCTAATGTTTACAATTTTTTTCTGATTATCAATCTATTTGTGTGCTCTAATCGACGCGGCTGCAAAAAGTTGTCTATAAAACAACTGCAACCTGACTGTCTGCCTTGTGCTTACTCTGTAGATGTTTTCATAAATACAATTTTTCTCTCTCTTGTTCAAGATGTACGTCAAAAAGATTTAGAAACGGTGATACCGAAAAGTAAAGGAGCTTACGTGATGGTCATAGGTGGCAAATATCAAGGACAGGTTAGGTATTTATTGTATTTGTGTTCATATTTCAAAAGCAGATCGAACGTTTAAAGGAATACAATGATGTTGGGTTATTTCACGAAACAAAATTGTAACGTTTCGGGATTTCAAAGAAATTGTAGTGTATAATGTAAAAAAATTAGTTAGCTTTCTGGGAGATTATTTTCATGCCATATCAAATCAAAAGGAAAAGTTTCAATTATTGCAAACAGGCTGCATATGGGGACAACGCGTTGCTGAAATAGTCGGTAAATATTGCGAGTTGCATCACCAGCTGCCACAATTTTTCACAAATTATTTTATTTATTTTTAGTTGGGTAAACTCATGGAAAGAGACAAAAGCAAATGCAAAGCAACGATTCAACTGACGTCAAATAAACACATCACGAAAATTAGCTATGATTACATGTCGGAATATGTGGGGGAATTGCCCGACGATGAATTTTTATAGCATTTATTATATTTAGTTGTTATATAATTTCATCGATTTTTTTTCTTACATTTGAATTAAATGTATATTATGTTTTTATGGTATTTATTTTCAAGAAAGTAAGTTTTAACTTAGAAGTCCTAACCACAATTTGCGTTAACCGAAATATCTTAAAAGCATGGGGAAGAGTTGGTGTTTATCTATATAGGCTAGGACAATAGAAAAAGATCCATACCTCTCTGACAGGACTTCCTGGTTTATCTTGAATTTTATAGAGTTGGAAAATGGATATTTTCCTTAAAAATTAGTGATTTTGGCAAAAGAAACAGCAATCCCCCCCCCCCCCCCAAAAAAAAAAATATGTTAAGTTGTGTCAAATCTCAAAGTTCGTCCCCACAGATTGTTGTATAGACTATTTCTATACTAGGTTCGCGCAATTTTAACTTGTCAAAGCACCTTGTCAATGTTTACAGTGGATTTAGGACTAATTTTTGCTGACGACATTCATTGGCCCGGATTATTACGTAAAGCAGTCATGTTAGAAAGTGCGACCAGCGTAATTTAAACGCTGTTCATCTAACCTATGCATCGGAGAGGGCAGCACTCCTACAGCATACTGGCTGGAGAGAATTCGCGAGTTTATGTTTTTACAACTTTTCAAAAGTGCCGAAAAAATTCTCAAAGGGATATACTCAACGGTATCAAACATGAACCGTTTATAAATTTGTTTTTTTTACATTTTTTATTTATCCAAGCTAAAGGTTTGTATAAATGCAAAATTTTCTTTGTCGTAAAAAAAAAATATTTTTTTCTTTTTTTGCAAAGTCAATTGAACGGAAGGCATCCCGCTAATTTTGAAATGTCTGTAAGGGAAAACTGGTCACGTACGTCTCTGTCTTTAAAGGTACTGTCCGATTAAAAATCAACTAAAATTTTGACAAAAAATTCTTATTTGGAACTAATTTCTATAAAATAATTAAATAATTATTTGTTTTCTTTCCTAACACCAACTGAACAATATCTCATTCTTGTTTACAAAAAAGCATGCGGTCTCTCGCTTCAATTGTTTATATGGATGGCGGATGATAGGCACTAAAGCGAGGCTGAAATAATATGTCGCGTGTGACGTATTTACCTGGAGCGCGCCGAACTGACCAAAATAGATAAAACGTGGGCCAGGGCTTATATTTTATTATATGTTTAAAATTTTTGGTAATTTTACCCCCTGAATTGTGAAAGACCGCTTTTTATGAATTATTCATATGGAATTAAAAAATCGAAGGCGAGAGATGTGTCTAGACCTTAAGGTAAACACACACTGTGCTAATTCTGTACGAACCTAAGTAAGAAGCTTTCGCTAATAAAACTTGAAGTTCAATATGACTTTAGCCTTAGGGTTGCATAGTTGTTTCAGCTACTCTAAAGACAACCAATCAATAATTAAAAATTAGTTTCCTCTTCACTAGATGTCCCGCCACAGAGAGATTAGACTCAGATCGCACATTCAGTAAGGTTGAGAGGCAGAATAATGTCGTGGTGCGCTGTTGTGAATTGCACTAACAACAGTCGAAAAAAACAGGATAAAATTTTTTTTTCGCTGCTCAAGGATCCAAAAAAAAATCTTCCGTATAAGGAAAAACCAAAAGTCAGAGAAATATCTGAACGGAGGAAAGAAAAGGATGTTAAGGAGGTGAGTGGGGGCTGGTAACTAGGTGGTCGTTCGAAACTCTCTGTCATGGAGTGCCACCAAAGATGTTCACAGCGTACTCTTCAATAAAACCACCGCTCGGAATTCTTCGTGTCCCGTAATACATTTTTTATCTGAAAAATATTACAATATTACTCAATCACACTCGCATCTAAGAATTACTCATGAAGGAGTAGAAACTTTTATACCATGTAATTGAAAATATTTAATAGAGTCCAGTCTTTTTCAGGAGAGGCGTGCGATCGCACGCGCACGCCTTGGCACACGCCTAAATCGTTTAAGGCGTGGGTTTTAACGCACGCCTGAAAAATAAATATTGAGTTTTCAAAATCAACCTATAAAATCCATAGATCTCAGAAATTATTGAATAGTCCTGGTCCTTTTAATCCACGAGCAAGCCTATTCATAGCCAACCTGACCATCCTAGCTAATTCACCGACTCCTGACTTAGTTAAAAGAACTACGTAGACATAAATCTCTTTTGCCTGGCCCCTTCGTCGTTGGTAACCAGGTCTTACACAAGAAATCCAGCCATGCGGTTCTTAACTAATGCGGAGGTGAACGCCGACGGAGCACGGATGAAGCAAGTCTGCAAAACTGCACTTACAGGCGGAATAGACATTTTTTCATGGATTTAATTGTAGATAATTTCTTCATTTGACAAAATAATTGGAAACCATAGCAGGTCCGAATTTAATGGATTTTTTCTTTATGCCTGTAAAACCGAAACCCACGGGCGGTATAAATTTTTTTCTGTAAAAATTTTGGTAAAGTGTAGCTGAACTTTTTGAATGAATTTTGAAGTTTTATTTAAGCCACGTGGATAAAATTTTTTTTTAATTTGAAAACAAAGCATATTTTTGCCTATTTGCTTGTGAAAAATAAACAATAAATATAAAAATGACAGTATAGTCATGCATACTATTTCGGACATGTAGAAAAGGAAGTTAAGATTGAGAGAGTCGCTATATCAGTAGACGCTCGATCATCGTGTTTGGGGTTCACGATTTAAAACGTCCCCCAGTTTTCTACCGCAAAATGAATGCGCAACAAAAATAACCTCGGAGCCCGTATCGCAGGCGTAACATTCTTTGCACGTGCGTTTTACATCGCACGCGTTACTTGATTTACACGTGCGAATCATCGCACACCTACTCAAATATTCCTGAAAATGACTGAGAGTCTGTCTCGTGACAGCAAAAACATTCTACACTTCAGAGGGCATCCTCTCACATTTAGGAGTAGGAGCAACAAGGTTTCCAATGTTATGTTCGTCTACGTCTTGAAAATTCGGAACTAGCTCATCATTCGCTGTTCTTTCCGGCTCGAATTGAAATCCTAGAACCTGCGAATTATTTTCATTCATTGCTATCTTCATGAAGAACTTTTTTAAACAAAGGAAAAAAATTATAAATAAACATTTAGTCGTTCGATGCGCAAGTCGGGGGGGGGTTCGCCGAATAAGAAGCCAGGTAACTACGTCACAAGCAAAAATGTGCTGAATAATGAATTGACCCAGTCCTTTTGCCGCGTTCGAAAGTTCGTGAAGATGGTAGGCTAGTGCAGCAAGATCAAAACAAACAAACGATGGTGCTAAGTATTGGATAAATCTTTGTTGTTTAAGAGTGCAATCTTCGTTATTTTTGATACTTAATAAAACAAAAGAAAAGATATTGTTTTTTAATCGGACAGTACCTTTAACCCTTAGAAGAATTTATGCAATGTTTTTACTTTCGTGTTTACATGAATCCTGTTTATGCCAAATGTCTTGTTTTTATAACGTTCGATGAAAGGAGATTTTCGGATTATATTTTTTGTTATTTTAGCAAATTTTTTTCATCCTCTTGCACAGTAATGTTGATAAGACAATCATAAAATGACCTGTTTAATTAGGATTGGATAAGAAAGAATTATGGGGACACAGGAAGAAATTAGTCCAAAGTATTTCCTACCCCTCCCACGAAATTGTTTAATAACTTTGTTCATTACGCGTTGACAACACAGTTGCCACTATAAACACAGATTCCGAAACAATGTTCAGATATATCCCAATGTTGTTTACACCTCCTAAACGAGACGGCTGGCGACAACCCGGATTTCCACTTAGGAATACATCGTAACGTAACGTATTATTGTGGTTTTAACGATTGCTTCAAAAGATAATATTCTTAATAATTATTTTGTTTGTTTTATTTTTGATACGCGTACTACGAAAAAAAAAGTTGAATTAAATCCAAGTTTTTCACGTATTGACACATCAAAAGATCAAGCATGTCCAATCAGATTAATTGATTTCGCTACGATGCGGGTACCATTTTTTAAGTTGAAATCCGGCTAAATGTTTTAACATAAACTGTTTTACTAGGTTTTAACCATATTGATATGAAATTTTTTTACCGACGAATTTTTACAGGGTATGAATTGGCCGTACTCAAAATTAGACACATAAGCATATCCAAAATACAACGTGCAAAAATTTGTTTAGTAAAAATTTCGTTACAGCCTGGCTATTCCGTGACTGATTTCATAGTGTAAATCACAGTACTTTTGTACATTTTTATCTCTCTCTTGCTATGATTTTTTTGAGCGAAGCAAACACCTTTTTTTTTTTTTATCTCGTCCATAGGTTTTAGCATTCAAAAAGTCTTCAAAATGGCGTTGACACGAAGTAACATTGTTGTGGATATAATCGCTAGCAATTGCTATTTCCAATTTACGTCATATTTAAACGTAAATATCAAAAATCAAATATTTATTTACTTTGTTATTCCGCCGTATTTAGCGCCTTGTTTACAAACATTATTTTACGAGCTGCACTTTTTATTTGTTTAACGGGAACATGTCTCGACAAGGATTACTCACACACGTACGATGGGAAAGTCTTCATTAACAAGTTTCAATAAGAAAATATTCCACATACTTTTAAAATGTTTTAGGTTGTCTCTTGCTCAAGAAAATTTACTCTTGACAACTTTTTTAGTAATTTTTTAAGCAGGTATTATATCGGCTTTAATTCGACCGGCTCTAAAGAACGTTAATTTTTGCCGGGTGCCGTATTGACCTGTGTTAAAAGAGGTTGAAAATTTTTTGAAACAATAAGCAAAAATCGGGTTATTTTTTACCCGTTTTTCTGAGATATTTATAGATAAATGAAAGAAATGGCGTTCTCTAAAAATAGTACCACCACTTATCTGTTCAGTCATTGAATAATATTATATTTCATGAACAAGTGAGTATATTCTAGGCTACGTTTCGACAACTACCATCTTTTAAGGCTAAAATATACTCTAATTTTTCAATGATCATTTTCCAATTATCATTGAAAAATGACAGTGTATACAGGAAAAAATGTCATTTTTTACACTCTCATTTCCAATGATCCTTAAAAATTAAAAGTTGAACATGTTCAACTTTTAATTTTTCAATGACATTTTTTTTCTATTGTTTTAAATCGAATCCATTGTTTTGGCACACGTGTTTGTTGCACGCGATATAGTTTAGGCGTAAACATAAATAAAAATAAAGATTTGAACAAGTAATTCACCCGAGAATGAAGACGCAAGAAGCCACCGAAAGTTTATTTGAGATTTGGTGGGATGTTAAATCCCCGTTCTATAAGGACAGAAACGAGAAGGCAAAAGATATTTAAAGGCAGACTAGGAATGGAAGGTTTGTGTTATTTCGAATGGTTTGGATGAGAAAAGAAAAACATGCATGATTTTATGATCTGTTTTTCTTTATAGAGAAATTAGTGAGGAGTAAAATAAATATACTGCGAAGTTATTTCAGCTCAGAATTGAAGAAAGTAAACAACAGCAACAGATGATGTTTACGAAAGTAAATGGCCATACTTTCAGTCCTTGCTATTCCTACGTGACTCCATCGTCCCAAGAAAAAAAACTTCTTTGATAGTGGGTATAAATTTCAGACAAATTTTTATTGCCATGGAACAGCACCGGTGGAGTTAAAGTACGCACAAAATTTATCCCTGATATCTTTCGCATCATTTCTGTAGTTGTTCAGATGAGATTACTCGCCGTAGCCTCTTTCAGAACACCGCCTGTTCAATCTCCGATCCCAAGGAACTTTTCAACACATGCCACACATTACAGAATATGTACCGACACCCAGTGAACATATATCAAAACACTTATCAGAGTCGAGAAAGTTTGTCAGATCTCAACCCAGAAAGTGAGGGCTCACAAAGTGCAGGGTATTAATGTGTGACTGCTAGTTTAGTACGTTTGTTTGATAAATTACTGAACGAAATATATATATACCTTGAGGTATTTTTCTTTTAATTGCATGTAAATAGCTTCGCAAACTTCAGCGATGAACTCTGACAAAGTACTTTTGTGAACGCGAAATAAATACTGTAATTCGGCGTTATTTATCCCACATGAGAAAAACTTCAAAGTTGCAGCTACTTTGATTTTAGCAGGAATTGGGTCTCGCAAATGCGTTTTTTTTTTCAATGTCAACTTCTATGAGATTTAGGAGCTCAATATTCGGCGGCATTCTTAAAAATCGCGTATACTCTGCAATTTCCTCTACATGCAGTTCATACATGAGAGTATTGTAGATGCCAAGTTCATTTCGCCTATACAGCTTCACCCATACATTTCTTTGCTTTCTTTCCTATGTTTAGCTCTCTTTTTTTGATAACATATACACAACAACAGCAGCTGCTATTTCTTCTTCAGAGTCATGTTTCAAAGAAAACATGCTCAAGTTTCATGTTTTTAATGATAGTGTATTTGCGCCAAAATTTGCCATTTTTAATCTCATTGGAATGCATCATTGGAAAATGATCATTGAAAAATGATAGTGTATTTCAGCCTTTACTATTTATTAGTTTAGGAAATAATTAGATGATCGAAATCAACCAATCAAATCTCATCAATTAATTATGAAGCGTATGAACACAATAATAGACCGAGATATTACAGTTAGATCCCGGTAACTCGAATACCTATTTTTCGTACCCCCTGAGGCTAATTTCCTCGGATCACTTAAACTTTTTTACTCGAGAAAAGAAAATAAGACTAGATAAATGTCATATTTTAATATTTTTTTTTTAGTTTTATTAACTTCTGATGTAATATAGATGGATAATGTTGTCTGTCAAGGAAAATTCAATTTGCACGGAACTAGCATGTCTTTTTTTATTGCTAACTTTTCCCGGAAACTGTTGCCCCACTTCTTGAAAAAATCTCTTTGGATCGAAATATAATTCTCATCATAGGGAGCTTTGGTTAACTCCAACACTCGCTAAGTCAAATTGTTTTCCTCAGTCCCTTGGTGGTTCGAGTTACAAGGAGTTAGCTAACTCTATTGTAATTTGATTATTACGCGATAAAAAATTGTTAAAAACTTTAATCGCGTTTTTTTGAATTTCCGCGCCCGAAGGCGTAGGAAATTCTTTAAAACCGTCGTTTTTTTCTTACGGAGCATTTTTTGAGAAAAAATCGACCCTGGGATTTCACGTTGGTCCGTCGCAGATGTAAACTTCGTACCCAAGCTCCTTAACTACTGGGAAGTCTAGTATTGACGCCCCAGGCCAAAATTGGTATTTGTTTTCGTCAAAATTTGGCACAGTTAACAAAAAAAGTATGCTGAACATAATGGTGGCATATTAATTTTGAGTTTTGTCACCTAAATGTCATTTTAGGCCAAAATTGGTCCAAAAATTAGAACTACTTTATTTTTAACAAAATTTGGAACAGTTAACAAATAAAGTATGCTGAACATGATGGTGACATCAAAATTTTGATTTCTTGTTACCTAAATGTCATTTTAGGCCAAAATTGGTCCAAAAATTAAAACTACTTTATTTTTGACAAATTTTGGCACAATTAACAAAAAAAGTATGGTGAACATGATGGTGACATCAAAATTTCGGTTTTTTGCCACCTTAAATGTCATTTAAGGCCAAAATTGGTCCAAAAATTAAAACTACTTCATTTTCAACAAAAATTGGCAAAGTTAACAAAAAGAGTATGCTGACATAATGGTGACATCAAAATTTTGATTTTTGTCACCTAAATGCCATTTTAGGCCAAGATTGGTCCAAAAATTAAAACTACTTCATTTCCAACAAAAATTGGCAAAGTTAAAAAAAAAAGTATGCTGAACATAATGGTGACATCAAAATTTTGATTTTTGTCACCTAAATGCCATTTTAGACCAAAATTGGTCCAAAAATTAAAACTACTTCATTTCCAACAAAAATTGGCAAAGTTAAAAAAAAAAGTATGCTGAACATAATGGTGACATCAAAATTTTGATTTTTGTCACCTAAATGCCATTTTAGACCAAAATTGGTCCAAAAATTAAAACCACTTCATTTTCGGCTAAATCTGGCACGGTTAACAAATAAAGTATGCTGAAAATGATGATGGTACAAAAGTTTGATTTTTTGTCACCTAAATGTCATTTCAGGCCAAAATTTATCCAAAAATTAAAACTGCTTTATTTTCGACAAAAATTGACACAGTTAATAAAAAAAGTATGCTGAAAATGATGGTTACATCAAAATTTTGATTTTTTGTCAACTAATGCCGTTTAAGACCATAAACGTCTCAATCGCAAGACTTTCAACCATGAATGATAGGCTGTATTTTTTGTTAGCAATTTCTTTTAAAATGTGAGTTTATTATGACACGTTTTGTTTTGTTTGCGTTTGTTGTAAGATATAATGTCACTGATGGGCTTTATCTTCAGAGGTTCATGCACCAAGCCCCTTCGAATGTTTGGCACAATAACACAACGAATTAGCAGGTTTTCATCAAATATTTTGGTAGCGCGCGGAAATTCTTAGAGCCCCCAGGGCTTCTTGTTTCTATTTTAACTCAATTGATGGCGGAAAACAAAGAGTTAGTTTAGTTAAGCTGAAGTCTGAAATTGGTGGAGTTAAGGCTGGCGTAAAAAAGGGCCGGCGTTATTAGAGACAGGCGGTATAAAGACCGAGAAAAAAAGCTTTCAGTTTTCACAATATTTTCTATACATTTTATCTGTTTTTAGTGACCAAGGTTTAGCAACTTTTACAAAACTAAACTTCAAGTTTTTAACTAAACGGAGGATTCCCTTCCCACTCGGGGCATGAAGTGTCCGTGCGCCATATGTCCTAAACTACTTATCCCTCAGTCATATAACTCGTCACAGTTGTGCAGTATCTTAGTACAAACCGATTCCAGGTAGAAACTCCCCTACCATTTCTTAACACATATTAATTTCTCACATGTTACGTATGCTATGGCCATGATACTTACAGAATTACAAACTGAGTTGAAGAAATTAATTTCGCATTAAGAAAGGTACAATAATGACGTCATTGACGCAAAGCAAATATTATTTCGATTTGTTTTTAACCATAGAAAGCCTAAGAGAAGTTAAGTAAAGTCACAAAAGTCTAAATCACATCCACAACAAAACTCTTGCTCAAACAAAGAGGCCCCGGGGACCTTAGCCCTCCTGCCCCCTGAATACAAATAGGTTTAATCGGTTCTGATAAAATAACCTGCTGTTATTCAAGTGATACGCGGTGTCATATTTGTTTTAGCACGTACGATGTTTGGTTCATGCTACGCTCCAGCGGCAAACTTCTGAAGATCTGTATAGTTGCTTTAAAACAACAATCTTCGAAACTAACTGCGATGTTGTGACATGGCGAATTGACGTATTATGGAAATTATAAACTTTTGCTAATAATAAATAAGAAAATTTCAGATCAATGAAGACTGAAGCTTGTAAATACACGGATATATAACGCATGGACTTAGACTGCTAATGCATTGGGGTGAAAGGAAAAGTTATAAAATATGAGATTGACATTCTTATTGTGTGTCCAAATATGCAGTTTTTCATCTGGAGGATCGGTTCAAGTAAGGAAAATATACTTTATTCTGTTTTTCTTTTTTTTGCCCTGCATTAAACCACAGGATAACGAATCCTAACCAATGTTTTTCCTGGGTGGTTTCTTGGGTTTGAGTGACTGACTGGGCCTCGTTTCCTTTGTGGAATAAATTAAGCACAACGAAGATGAAGAGCAGGCTAAACACGATGGGGATATCAAAATGTTGTTTTTTAGTCAACAAAATGCATATTCAGGTCAAAAATGGTCAAAAATTAAACTACTTTGGGCCAGAATATGCCCAAAAATTAAAATTTCTTTTTATTTGTAAAAGAAATAAAAATGATACGATCAATAAGAAAAGTGTACCAAACATAATCGAGATGATAAAAGTTTATTTCTTATCACCTGAATACCGTTTTAGGCCAAAATTAGTCCAATAATTAATACTTGTTTGTGATATCGAAATTTTGATACCGTTTTAATTGGTCATAATTTTCAAATCTTTGCATTTCTGCACCCTGTTTCTTTTGTTCCAATCCGGACCAGGAAACAAACTTGTGCGAAATTTGACAAGCACCACAATTATTACGAGTAAGGAATTCTTTTTCTATTCCTTTATTTTCTTTTTTTGGTAAGGCTTGATTTCAAATATGTCACCACGCCGACGTGTCTAACATAAACTTTTCTAACCGTTTTTCTATGCCACTCCATTTCAAGTTCATTCAATTTAAAATATTTACTTTCAGTTATAACTTCAAATGTACTTTTAGCCCCGAAGTCTGACGACGCCATTAGGAGATTTCGTAACTGAAAATAAACAAAAAGAGTCTGGTAAAGAATTAGGTATGTATCTTTCGTTGTTAAGTAGTTTTCATTATTCCCAATCTTGTTGCCGCTGGGACAGGCAGCCTAAAAACTCCGCCGAGTGCCTTTCTCAGAATATCGTCTGAATCTAAAACGTTACGCGGCAATCGTTAATCGACCATTGCACTTAAAAAATAAAATTGTCCTCTTTCAAGTGGTATTATTAGTATTATTGCAACTTCGTTCTTATTTTTTTTTGTTGACTTAAAAACGGATCAAGGGCCAAAGTCTTTGGGCACAAGCGTTTCCTATTATACGTATGTTCTAATAAAAGACTTTCGGACAAGAACGAACTGATTATTTTGTGTTTCTGTTTTCCTCTTGGAAAAAGATATTAGGAAATTTCTGTACCATCCCAGAGCTCTTTGAAATGAACCTCTAAAGTACTCTTCTGAGTTTATCCTAAAAGGAACAAGTATGAGAAATTTCGGATCTTTATATCTGAGCTGAATTGAACAGCATTAATTAAGCTAATCTCGGTTAGCTGGTGTTCTTCTTGTGCTTGGGTTGTCAACAAGATTTGGTAATTTTAAACTTGTGGTAAAAAAGTGTTGTAAGGTGAGTTTCCTCGTGAAAGAGAATGTTCCATACCTGCAACTTAATTATTTTAGGCCGTGGGCTAAGAGGCGTAAACGTTTAGGTGCGTACTCCAAATCTCGGGACAAACGTATCTTGAGTTATTGTGATACTTTCAAGAAAGCTGATCACGATTTTAAATGTTACAAAAACCCAAAATCCGCAGCTTTTTTAAATTTTGACAAAATGTGTTACTTTTCTACTCTCTTATCGTTCACATCCAATGCCACCCTTTTACCAACAATGATGATATAATTACTTTGCAGAACATTGTCTTGCTATATAAAATGGCTTGCGTCAATGTTCTGTGGAATGCGCTAACTCGTTCGGACATATGCACAATGGCAAAGATATTTCAAAAAAGCGAAAAATTGCCCTGGGAACGAGGTTGTGTTTTGTCAGCAGGCAACTACCACATTCACTCTGATCGATAGCCGAGAGTGGATATATCAGTTACTTCTAAATACGGATATATTTATTCTATTTTGCAAAAATAGCATATTTTACTTTCTTTTTCTGACAATTTTCTTCAATATTATCTCGCATGTCAATGTCAATTAGACATCACTGCAACAATATATTTTTAATTTATTAACGGAGTCATTCCACAAAAAAAAATTGATTTACAGCTGTTCCTGGCGTGAAGGATATGATGCATGGCTAGAGACACTTCTGACTTTTCATATTTATCTATTAGACACCTGCATGTGAAATTCTTAGGTCCCATACCTCTGGGAACCTTTAGCCATTTCTCGAAAATACCGCTTAAAAGTTCTTATGAAATCCTTATAATGGGGAACTTCCTTAGGATTATTCTTGGAACTTGAAAGTCACAACGCAAATTTATTTCGTTAAGAGGAATCATTTCGTGAAAAAAATCTAAAAAACTTTTGTATTTCGCATCAAATTAATGACGTTGCAATTGACCATTTGGGACATAGTTGGGTAGTCAGTTAGGAGTTGGAAACCAATACTATCCTCGCAGGCGTGATATTAAATAGTTGATGAACATGGTTGAGAAACCAATCTAGCGCAATATTCTCTCAAAAAAGTTGAAGTTAGACGTCGAGGCCAATATTTATTATTCCACCTTATATTCTTCTATCATTTCCATCTAAAGAAATTTATTTTATCTCAAAGACCTCTGGTGACGAGAATGTGGTCAGAGAACTAGAAAACAATACAACAAAACATATGAAGTATTTAGTTTTTTCTTACATGGAATCCATCGGGATATATGGATGTTAAAGGTCACACCCTGAACGATCAACAGTGTGAGAAGTACCTGGCAAATGCAATGTGACAGGGTGTGTCTTTATTTATCCCCGTTAATCAAATTAAGAAACACGGAAAAGATACAAAATATCTAAACGCTTTTATTGGACATATACCAACAGACAAAATACAGCTATTATTATAGAGAAGGTGTTGAGGAGTGTATTAAATTCGTGTAGAACTTATTTTTAGGCAGATTTACATTCGCACACCTTATGGGAGCTAAGAAGTAGTTAATTAAACACAGAAAAGGGTATTTAAAAAAAACGATAATTTTATCCCTTCTATTTTCTACTTTATTATGAATTTATATTACTCAACGACGGTTTCCAATTCCAATAAAGGATCTTCATTTTTGAGTGTTAGAGTAAGCTTTAAAAAGTTTGTTATCCCTACTCGCTCCCAAACGTTTTTGACAACAGACTTCTGGTTTTGCATGTGATCATGGAATGGTGTAATCCACTTGGTGTGAAGTGGTTTTAAAAAACTTAATTTCAAACACATCTAAACTTCTTCTGTTTTAAATCTGTTTGTTGATTTCGTCTGTGACACATATTGGAGCTGACAGGGCCTGAATACCAACAAGGCTTTTCAATTTTCAATTAGTTGTATTAGCGGTAGCGAATATTTTGATGCCTTAACAGTTAAAGAGTTCGTACGCTTATTATACGGAAGCAGTAAAGAGCGTTGTAACGAAGCTACAGTAGAATTCTTTCAACAAAGCACATTACAAAAACATACAAAGCGCGTAAGCTATCAGGGTTATAGTTAAAAAGGTGCCCCTGTTGTAAGAAATCATGACGAAATCAAGAGAGAACGTGAAGAAACTAGTATAGATTAGATGCATACAGTTTGTGCTGAAGGAATTATTTAGCTGAGGATGTAAAGTCGAATAAAACAAAAAGGTGGTGCAAATATTTGAAAAATTCGTGCACAACTATATGTAAATGCATAAGGGAATGGAAAAGGTTAATAACAGAGAAACAAGCAAAGAAGATCGCAATGATGATGAAGCCAGCTTAAGTGATGTCAATTTTTTTATTGATGAATCGGACATTAACGACTCAGACGCTGCCAGCCGACCAATTTTAATGTTCTTTTAACAGAAAATATCGATAACACACGATACAATTTTTCCGATAGCTCGTTTTACTTATGATTAAGCTACTTTCTGACTTGCGTTTTCTAGTCGAAAAGAAAAGGAACTACAGGAAAGGAGCACGCGAAATTTAAATGTTTTGAAACGTTTCTCGATACGACTCGATAATTATGTATTTACCTAATTTTATCTAGTTTTTTACCGTTATGCAAAAAAATAATATGAGTTGGTACTTATATTGTGTTTATATGCATAAAATAATTTAAACTATATATTAAAAGAAAGACTTTAGAAAGTACACACACGATAAAACACGAAACAAACGATTGTTTTATTTTTGATGCTCAATTTCTCGAAAACCGCGAGGTTATCAGTTCTGTAACATTTATTTTTGAATTCAGCATGATTAATATCATAAATTTATATATAGAAACCTTTGTCCAGAAATTTGGGGTACGCAATTTTTTTAAGAGCTTTTAAGACGCATTGGCCCACGGCCTATTTCGGTTCCTCTCTGGGGTGCTAAACAAAAATACTAAACAAGGCTCTGGGAGCAAGGTTAAGCTTGTGCTTCGTGTTCTCCAGAGAATTTCGTGCAGTTGATTACACAAATTCTAAACAAACTAACAACCACGTGATCCCGATTTGATTTTTTAAACTTGTCTTTCAGGTGAACAAGTCAAGAATTTTAAATATTATGAAGTAGTAACTCCGATAGAATTCACATCTGGCAACCTTGATGGCGATGAAAAATCTGCACCAAGCTCTAAGCATATTTAGGTATACTAGGACGCGATTAAGATTCTTTTTCTTTCAGTTCAGCAAAAAAACTTTTGGCTGCACTTTTACAGACAGTACTGTAGCTCGAATTAGCGATTTATGTCAATAGCTCAATAAATTTGAGGGGATTTATCCTGGCAATTTTTTTAAAGAAGGACTACAAGGGTGGTTGTGAAGTGATAGGGCTACCGGAGTTGTTTATTAATTGCTTGAGCTATACCACATATATGTGTTATAGCTCAAGCAATTATTAAACATATCATAGTTGGAATAAACTTTCAGATTAGTAATGATTTTGGTAAGAAAAGATAGGCAGGGGCAGATCTAGTGTAAATCATAACCAGCAAGCGACTGACATCTTTTGAAATGAAATTTAACTGCGGCTGTTAAAATTAGTCATAAATTAATTACAGGAAAATTGTAAAAGAAACAAAAAAAGAAAAACGGGAAATCAGTTGCTATTTAAAAATAGTAAATCGTTTGGTTAAAGAAAGTGTCTCTATAACATGCAGACAATATTTTATTCGGACGTGGATATTCAACTGCCGGCAGGATAAAGAGAATATTAGTCTGCCGGCACTAACTACTAGCAGAATAAATCTGCCGGCAGTAATAGTGGAAAACCACGAGTCAAGTGGAGGAAAATATAATGCCGGCTATATACCTTATTCGATTGCTTTTTCATCTCCCCTTTTCCCAACAGAATATGGTAACATTATTTTAAGAATTTAATGACAAAGGAATTATTGACTTTTGTATTGTAAACTTTGGTAAAAAAAAGCAAATATTCCCATCTATTAAAACAAATGTTGTGGTATCTAATTAAGCACCTTGCACAAGAGCGTGGTTCGACAAACTCTGCATTACAATTTCCACACAAATTTCTTTCCATGATTCAACTGCATCTTTATGTATTCGTACAGCTTACCATAAGTTTCTTTAGGTAAAATCTCCTAATTAGTTTTATATTGAATGATTTGTCAATTGTGCAATTAGGAAGATCCTGTTTGACCATCCTTTGAAACATCTATGCTTTCGTTTTTATTTATACAGTTCATAGCACATTCGGGTGAAAACAAAACAGACAAAATCATTTTAGCTTTTCCTTCTTTGTTCATCTTGTTAAAATCATAAATTTGGAAATCCCCATCGAGAAAAGGTAATTAGCTGTTTCCTTGCTTTAGTCTGTGAGGCGCCTTTGTTTTGACAAGTGGTTAAACAACTGAAAAATATACCATTTAAACGTATAACATTATATGTATCATCAAAAGTGTAACACAATTAAAAATCAAATTTATAATACAAAGATTACTTTTAATCTTATGTACAGATAATAAATGAAGGCAGCAGGAATTGAACCTGCAACTGCAAGACAAGAGCCATGCTGTTTTCCTGTTAAACTATACCTTCAAACATAAGGATTCTTAAGTTGACTTTATAATAAGCCACAACAGGGTGGCAAAACACCATAAAGGTAAATGATGTTTATCATAAAAATTGTACCACCGTGTATAGCTAGCTAGTTACCTTGTTGAGTTCATGATTATACTTATCAACTATATCTTTTACTTCTAACGCTTGGCCATCTGCAGATGCCCTAATCTTGATACTTAATGGGCAGTTATTCTTTAGTGTTATGTAATAAAGAAAAAAGAACAGTAGCCAGCTAGGCTGGCTGTGTGAACAGAGCTTGCTAACTAATACTATGCCAGAAATTCTTTTTAATAAAAAGCTAGAATCAACCTTGAAAAGTAAACAACTTATTTATATGTACTTACTGCGAGAAGCATTTTCCTGAACTTTCTGATTAAAATTTACGACCACCATGAACACAACACAAGACAGTTTGACAGTTTAAGCTCATAATAATATTTTAAATCAGGATTTAGTGTTTTCTTCACTCTACCTTAAGAAGTTTTATTGTCCAAGAATTTCTAATCCATAAATCTACAAAATGTTTCAAAACGTTCTAATCTATAACTGTCCAACAGTTAATGGACCATCAACCGCATCCAACATTACGATAATGCCTGAATGATGTTGATGCACCTGATTTGGTGGGAAATGTACTGCTGGCAGAATAATTTTCTGCCTTAACCTGCCTGTACTGTCCGACTAACGTGTGTTACTATTCCGCCGGTACCCGCAGAATATTCCCTCCAATTTTATTTCATACAAGAACACGGCCAAATTTCTAATTTAGAAGATTTTAATGGATAAACAGGCAAACCTGTGGTTTAATCCACTACTTTAAGTCAAAATATTTTTTCCAGTGAGCCAAATTCGTGTCACTGAGCAAAGATAAGTCTTAAGCCACTGTTGTGAATCAAGCATTACAGAATTTTAGTTTGCACTGTGCCTTAATGTTTTAAAGTATATGTTTCCTCTAGATTTAATATAATCGTGAATAAAGATTATGAAAATTCTTCGCACAGTGTTTTTGTGGAATACTTTGGGAAAAATAATTCTTATGAAGGAAAAATTGTGCACAAGGAAGAATGCATATATTCAGGAAGTGGCAATACTTCTAATAATGTGACTGCTGATGTCATCCTTAATGTTTGTAAAGGTTTGGTATGTATGTGCTTTTGTCTGTTGTGCTGTCATCTGAACAACAATTAATTAGCAAAGCCCTATGCCCATCCTAAAGAAAGTTAAATGAGCATTGTCATTGATAGTGTTGAACATTTGATACTAACCGTATTATAGTGTCTTTCTTACCATTTCTAACAATTTTTCAAGCATGTGAAAGTTGCCAAATGGTATAAGAAATTGACCAATGTATAGCACACGTAAACACTGTATGCATGCTTTTTGCTATATATGTACCAAAATTTTCTTTAAGTTAAAATGTTAAGAAGCTTAAAGTTGAAATTGTTTTTAGTAGTGATGGTAAACTTTTTTGTAGGAAGGCATGATTCGAAGTGAGTCTGAAACAATATTCATTCAACCTGTGAAAAACAATGAACTATTTCCACTACAGCACATTATATACAGAAGGAGAGATGTTGTTACTAAATATACTAAATTTAGTGACTATGCTACAGAAAAACCTTTTCAAAGTAAGTTTTATTAATTATTCCAAGCATTGCTGGGTGTTGGGCTGAAAGTTGGTAAAAAGTTTTTTAAAAGTTGTGCTAAAAGTTTATCATGTTCTTTCCATGTCTGTAAGAATTTCTCTAAGAAATCTCACCCTGAAAAAAAAAAAAATTCATAATAGATTTTTGAATAAATATTCTGCAACCAGGAAAATATATATCAAAGTCTTCATCTTATAACTGTATTATTTAGCTTCAGTAATAAGTCTGTCCTGATTTATTTCATCTTTTTGTGATAGTTAATCACATTGTTTATGTTTTCGTTAAGATAAAGTTAAATCTCGTGTGAAAAGAATTGTTTATGACAGTTATTTAAAATTCAGGAAAAATTACAATCTTAAATGTCTGGTAAGTTCATATAGTTAACACAAAGTTTTTAGTGTTTGTCAACAAAGTGTTTCTAAAATTTGTTTCTAAGTTGGTGACCCCACACCCCTAGCAAATGAAATCAAACAAATAAAAAAGAACTACTTTAAATCCTTTTATTTATTTGAATTTAACTATTATAGCACTGAATATTAGTAAAAAGAGCATCCAACTTTCGAAACTCTGTCAAAAAATGAATTCAATCTTGCTAAAACAATATTGCGAGCATTATAGAAACAGGCTAGAAAAACGTTCTACAGTTATGTGCATTCCATTGCTGGAAACAACTCAAAAGTACCAGGCGGAAAATGTATTTTTTTAAAAAAAGAACATAAGACAACTAAAGAAACGTATTCAATAGGTTTTATATATTTTCTTAGTAACATTGACTTTTACCCCTTGGTCTTTTTTAATGTATTGTTGATAACTCCCTAAAATGCAAAATGGCAATTTATAATTTCTGTGGTTTTAGCAAAACCGTTTGTATTTGCCTTCTCACGAATTTGCTAAATGGAACAACATTTGATGGAAGACAGATCCAATTTTTTCCAGTGAAAGTATGTATACTGTTTCGTCTTTTTGTCTCCTACAAACCTTTCTGCTCTAAAATAGATTAAGGATAATTGTAGGTGCAAAATAAACGTCCCCCCTACCTGTTTATTAATTTAAGGCTTCTTAAAACTGTATATATAAAACTGTAAACTGTATATTTCAACATTTTACACCTGTTTATTATCCAGACCCCCGTTTATTAATATTTTCAAACAGCCCCCCTCCCCCCTCCGCCATTTATTAAGACCCCATTTATTAGACCCCCATTTATTTGGCACCTAAGATTATTATCTTTATCATTGCTTTAACCTTTTTACGCTAGAAATATTTGGCTTAGGTTTACTAATGAATGCGTTCTAAAATAGGTAACATTGTTTTTTATTCTAACTTTTCTGTTGTACCACAGACTACTGTTCACTATTTTAAACTACTACTTAAACTAACATTTTTCTCTGTTTTGTTATTTGTCAATGCCACTTTCCTACTTTAAATAATATTAAGTCAAGTGAAACCCAGTATGTGCCGTTCCTGCCCAATTAATCAAGGTGTTCCTTCCTTTTAATCCAATGTCCCATATGCATACAATATCTGACTGCTAAAAAGTGACAATATGTAACTGGTTTAGAAAGGTGACATTTCATGTTATTCATATCGTACTATTTACACTTATCTCAACACTTTTGCTCAGGGGCGGATTTAGCTATGGTGTACTGGTGTAAATACACCAGCAAAAATTCTGCTCAAAAAATTAAGGTGTATCTCTGTGAGCCTTTTGCTCTCTGATTTTTATGCCCATTATTAAAATAAACTAGAATAACTGCCGCCCGCTGATTTTCGGAGTCCCTCCCCCTGTTTGTGTTTTGTGGTCCTGTTTTTGTGTCAATTTAGCCGAATGCAGCTGTTTCATCCTGCAAAATTTTATATATCATAATCGGTACCAGCTTCACTATTTACACTATTTCAACTGGTGTAAGCTGCACATTCTTCTGGGCGAAAAATATCCTGGTGTATTTCTCTGGTCTAGCCAACTGTTGTAAAAAAAAACTATATGACATGACAATCCAGGACATATATTCAGGTGAGTGATTTGCAAACTTTTTCTTTACGATTGTTGTGAAACAGGTCAGTGTTTTTTTACTTGATTTATGTCTTGAAGAGTGTTAAAGTGGCGGAGTAGATGTCAGATAAACAACTGAAGTTAATTGAAGATTTGGAGCGAGATGTAAAGCAACATTTTTTGACATGTATTGGAGAAGTATCAGAATTGGGTGCAAGAGTTGGATACCCTCATGATATAGATGACATCCATGAAAGTTTTTATAATGGGTTGATTACCCCAGAATATACGAGCTAATGTATAACCAATATGTGGTCAAGAATGGGTAAGGTGAAAAAAATGTCATTTGGGTTATTTGAGCCAAATCACTTTGTTTATACGTCCAATCACCATGAAAAAAGACAAAACGTCAGCAACAATGAATTTAATTGGCAAGGGTTTGAGAGGTAAGAAGTTTATGCTTGTGTTTTTAAAAGACAAAGTTGTATACATTGCAAGTAAACATTCAGCTTTATTTCTTAGAAATAATTAATAATGCATTATGTGCATTATGCATTATGTTGTACCTAAATATCTTCAAGATTTTACATTGTCTTGCCGTAGTGCCAGTAATGACATGTTCCTGTGAGAGATCTATACCAACACTACGACTAGTAAAGAACATATTCAAAAAACTAAATGACCCAGGTATGTTTCTACAATATCACGTTGCGTATTAAGGAGATTGTGACATTTTTATCTTGCTTGTATCTTCCCAATCAATTTATTGTTTTGATTGTGAAACACCACATTAATGCATTTAATTATAATTTTGAAACTTTTGTTCAGGATTGATTTAATGGCTTGGTGTTGCTAAATATCCACGAAGAGATAAAAATAAATTTAGATGACGCAATTCATATGCTGGCAATAAAATATCCAAAAAGACTTAAAATGTTAGATATCCTGAACGACGATTAAAAGTGTAACAGTCTTGATAAAAAAAGGAATATATCTTGTATATTATTATCTGTTGTTTAAATTTCCCTGTATATAAATTCCCTAAAAGTAATAAGTCATGACACCAAAATTTTTAAAAACAACATTATAATTACTCAAGTTGTACAATAAACAGTCAAAAATATAATTTTCCTCGACTAAAAAACTAAAAAAACCACCTTACACTTACTTACCAAAGATAAGTCTGAGAGATGATTTTAAGCTATTTTAGCCATTTGAGGCCGTTTTAGGACGTTGGCTTCCAGGGGACCTCACAACGCCACAGAAACCTCCAGTTGTAAAATTACCACCCTTGCAAGCGGTGAAGCCTCTATGAGGCTTTTTTACACCCGTCAATAAGAATCCTAGATCCGCCCCTGACTAATAATATAGTAGTGCTTAAGATTTAAATATACATATATTTTGTGGACCCAGTGCTTACAACTTAAACCCTTTTACTTTACTACCTATCAACTTGTCTTCTGTTTCTTTGATCTCTCATAGTTTTTGCTATAAAAACTGACTATTTTCACACTTCAACAACCATATTCACTGACAAAGGCTCTAAAATCAAGATATATAACAAAGTATAACATATAACAAAACTGATTTTTCCTTTAAAAGTTATTGATTATGATCTTATTTTTCTATCGCTAATAACATAATGCTCTCCAATTTAACAAAAACCCTTATATATGCATTCACATAAACTTTGTATTGTAATATTTTTTAGGAAAGATTTTGGTCCATCAGGTAAGTTCTTCCCATTCTCTTTCTTATTGGTTACTTCTAATTTTTTTGTATAGACTTATCCAAAAGTTTTGAAATAGAGATAGATGAAGTAATAGGAACAAGGGTAAGAACATCATTATATTTTAGGCTATACTCGTTTAAACACTATGTGTAAACGAGGAAAAAGCTGTGCAATTGTTGAAGATGAAGGATTTGCCTCTGCATTTATGGTAGCTCATGAAACTGGCCATCTGTGAGTTTTTTTTTTTGTTTTTTCGAATTTTCCATTTTTATTAGCTATAAAATATATATTACTTGGACTTTTAGCAATTTCCTTGTAAATGAAATGCAACTTCACTAGTTTAGGCTTGCAGCACGATGGAGAAGGAAGTGCCAGCAAATGTGATATTGATAAATCGAAAGGCTCTGTCATGGCACCTTTTCTTGTCTCAAAACCTAATGGATTTTACTGGTCTTCGTGTAGTAGGAATACAGTTAAGAAAACAATTGGGTAAAATAATTTTTAGTAACTTCGCAGAAGGCTTTGGTGTTAATACGCCCTGTGTGTAAATTCACAAGTGTTGGATTTAAGAATTATATTTTTGTGGTCAATTCCAATGATACTGCATTTAAAGCTTCATTTATTTAAAGCCTTATTCAATTCTGTCAATAAACTATACCCCATATCAGAATGAGAATTTCCCAGTGCTTCAAGGTTTGAATTCTCAGTTTGTAATTGTCATGATTTAATTTTTTAATCTTACAGGCCACCTCAACTGGTATATAAAGTTAATGATAAAATAAATTAAATTAATAAATAATTATATGTTATTTTGATAGATCCTTTTCTTGTTTAAAGAACGTACAGAAGCATAAGAAGCAATGTTCTGGAATTTGTGACATTCCATACACATTAACAGAGCAATGTCAATTCAATTTTGGTAAATCATACAGAGCTTGCACTACTGTAAGTTTCGAGTTTTGGAGAACATTGTTTACATTTTATCAAATTTATATCCCTTAGAGATAATTTTTCTTAATATCTATATCCTTAGAATGTTTGTTTTAGTTTATTTTTTTGCATTTTCTTATTAATGAAAGAGCGTATTTTTCTTGTCCCAGATTGTTAACCTCTAAGAGAATGTTACCAATATTCAACATCTTACCTTCTCACATGCATTGCTTTTAATTCTTATTTGGAATTCTAGTCAGAATAAGCAAGCAATTTTTCTTTTATCAAGTTATCTATATCATTATGCTGTGGCTTCTGTCTATTTGTCTTAGAGCCAAAATAAGTACTAACATTCTAATCCTGTAATAAACAAAATGTGTTACCATAAAAATGTGAGATGATAAAATATATTTCTCAATTATTATTATTTAAATAAGTAAAATTCTATAATCTCATCTTTTTCAATATTGCTTTTAACTTTATGTCCAATAAAAATGTGACGTTAGGTTACCTTTGTTTCTGTCTTTGTTTGTGTTGTCAATGTGTGCCTCTGCTGTAGCTTGTTCTACATTATTTGTTGTTGTTTTTTATGTTAGTATGTGTGTCCCTTACATGTGAAAGTAACAGGCAGAATAGAAAGATAAAACAAAACTTTGTACAACATTTATCCTATATACTACAGCTACTTTTTCTAAAAAGTGTATTCTACCAAGGGTCTTGCAACTAATATTTCTTTTTGTTCTTTTAACGCAAGTTAAATCCCTGTCAAAAATTGCAGTGCAAAAAACACACAGAAAAAGTCTGTCAAACAAACTCAAGACCTGCACTTAAAGGTTCCATTTGTGGCAGAAACCAGGTTTGTGCATATTAGCAGATTAACTTAACAATTGTTTGGCTGGTTAGCATTTACAAAACAAATACGAATCCCATAACGTTGTAATTACATTATAGCATTGTTCAAATTGGTCATGTGTTGTAGATAAGAATACAATAAATATAGTACATGGAAACTGGGGATTGTGGCACTCATGGTCGAATCGCTCACAAAGTTGCGGTGTTGGTGTTCGTAAAAAAATAAGAAAATGTGATTCTCCTAAGTAAAAAATAATAAATTCAACTATTGCCTCTAAACTTTGTGTGTATTTCATAATCTTTGTACATTCTGAAGTGATTACATGGTTTTATTTATTAAGTTTGCTTTGTAGGCCAGGACCAAATAATTCTCCCTGTTTTGGAAAATATGTGGAAATAGATATATGCAATACTCAAGTAAGTTGATGAAAGTTTAAAAATAGGGTGTCTTCATCTAACTATAACAAAAAATTTCTTTTCTTATCGTTTTTAAAAAATTTGCAAACCATTTTCATCTAATAAACCCACCTAAAGCTTCCCCTTATCTCCATGTTAAATTAATCATTATGCATTACAGCCATGTCCAATCTTAAAGTCATATAAAGCAATTCGCACAGAACAGTGTACAAACTTGAAACCAAGAAGATGGGTGTTGTACACAGATAAAGCTATTGAAATGAGATGTAGGTATCATTTTTACAGGATAATAGTGAAACTTGTTCCAAGGAATGATGTTTTTCCACTTCTTCATGCAAAAATAAATTCTGTAAAAGTAGGTGCATGTTGATCAGTTGTAAAAAAGTTATGCAAAACCATTGACATATAATCTAATTTATATATTGATCTTTCTGTTTTAAGTGAAACAAAGATATAATAATGTCAACTGCTCATTTGAAGAAGGATTTTGCAATTGGAAAAATAGTCTTAATAACAATATGGATTGGCGAATGAATAGTGGAAAAACAAAAAGCTACAAAACTGGTCCTTCCAATGATCATACATTTAAAAATGAAAAAGGTCTGCATTTTTTAATCTCCAATTTACCAAGTCCTTTTTTTTCTCTTAGAAAAATTGTAAAGCAAGTTTGAAGCCATAAATTCCCCATACTGAGTTAAATAATTTTACTTTTACACATTTTTTCCGATGTCACTAAACTTTTAGGCAAATACGTCTTCATTGAAGATCTATATCTTACGACAACAAAGTGAAAAAAGGAGATGTTGCTAGATTGATCAGTCCAAATATCAGAGCACCACGAATTTGTTTCAATATGTTTTATATGTACGGTAGAGATATAGGTAGCCTAAAAATTAAACTTCTGTATGCGAATAGTACTGAACAGGAAGTATGGAATAAATCAGGAAACCAACAAGATGGCTGGAAGAAGATGCAAATTTCTTTGCATTCTGTTGCTAACTACAGAGTAAACCGTTTTCTCATTTTTTAAATCATTTCGTGTGCTTTTTGTTATCCCCTTCCAAGCTTGCTTTATTATAGGCAATATTATCTATATTTGCATGTACTTGTAGAATAAATGTGAATAGTTAATTTGGCATTGTAAGTAACAATGCTAGAATGTCTTTTATCAACTTGTATTCATAGATTGTGGTTGAAGCTGTTCGTGGAGTATATTGGACTAGTAATATTGCTATAGATGACATATCAGTGGTGGCTGGATTGTGTAATTCTGATCAGAAAGGTATGGAAATATAGAATATAATCCCTTCTTAACTAGAATAATAGTTGAAACATTTAAAATGTTCTCTATTTTCCAGATCAGAATCCCTGTGTGATTTCCTGTCGTTCACGCAATGCACAATCTTTTAAAATGGGCATAAAAGTTAAAGATGGAACGAAATGCTATTCCAATAGGAGCAGTGATATGTGTATTCAAGGAGTATGCAAGGTTAGAAAATTTGTGGTGAATCAAGATTGTTCAGTTATACCATAAATGCCCTACTTAAGGGTCTATTTAAATACGAGTGAGCAACTTATTGGAATTTAAGTGAGTGTAATTAAAATACTGTATTAATTAACGTTAATATCGACAAAGTTGACTTTAGTTGTTGTGTGTATTTCAGAGAGAGGAAAGATTAAAAGAGTGGCAAATTCAATTTGTTGTACCAACCTACCCTCTCGTTTATTCTCCATTTCTTAAATACTCCCCTTCCTTTGTTAAAGGGTGGTTTAAAATATTCTCCTGGGTGCTCAATCCATCATTTGTAATACAATTTTTGTGTCATTGTTCTTTTAATTATTTCCACATTCTTAAAGCACAAATTTAAAGACTCCTCCAGTTGATTCTTGATATCAGAGTAGTGATTTACACACAGAACATAGAACTCTGATATGTGAAAGATACCAAGAGTTAGACTTATATTTCTATTAGTAATACAATATTAACTGATTACGCCTAGCTATACCGCAAAATATCGTCCAAGGTCTAATTGCCGACCGAGCTTGCAAGCTTGCTGTAAAGACTAGAGCGATAATTTTGGTACAGCAAGACGTAGTCGGTTATTATTGTATTTGTTAACCGTCTAAAAATCAGAAATTCGGTTTTAAATAAGAATATAATTTACTACTTTTGTTGAAACTCGAGGTCAAAATTCCAAACAGTCCTGTCTAAAAACAGAAACATACTATCAAAATGCGAAACTCATTATTTAATAAATCTTTGTAAACAAAACATTACGATGTTTGAATGTGTAGAGTTGTATGTGCAACTAAAGTTGAGACACAGCGAATATTAAAGATTTTTTTATTAGTTAGGTAGCCAAGAATAACATGGGCTTTCACGATTTTTATTGTTGACTGGATAACTAAAAAAACTGAAGGAACGAGTCTGCAAATAAGGAAGGATGCAGTTGTTAAAAAATTGGTCGTCCTGTATTTTGCATTTTCGATAAAACTGGATATCTCATCATTGTTTTTGAGAGGCAATGTAGATAGTTACCAGCTATGTTAAAGAAGCTTGTAGACAAATTTATTGACACAAAATCTGGGTACTTCAACAGTAAAACTTGACATTGTTTCTTTCCTTTGAAATGTTTTTCTCGATAATGTATTGTAGGAGTTAGAGGTATAATCGTTTCGAATGCTTCTTGAAACTTGTTTTGTCGTGCTTGTTTACATTTTAAGCAACCTTTTTCTTGACGACGGGCAATACCGCTTCATATCAGCCCGTCGTCAAGAGCGCTAAGCCAATCAGAATGGCTAAACTTGTATTGCACACTTGTAAAATCCAGATGGTTAACAATACCCAAATTTAGTCATTATCTGTTAATACTCCCATGCTAAGAACTAAACATTGAAAAATAGATTAAATTCACAAGTTACAAAACTTTTAACAATGCAGGTGTTATTATTGTGCAGCTTTTGAAAAAATATAACTTTCAAATTACTAAGGTAAAAAAAATTGAAAAGTGGTGCACTATATGTTTTTGTGAACAATTTCGCGTTTATTATAAGCATCCTGTATTATTTGTGTATTCTGTTTGTGCCAACAACACCAAGTACAAGGTAAATACAATTTTTATGTATCATAGAAATTTGGATGTGATAATAAGTTTGGTTCCACTTTAACATTTGATAACTGTATGGTTTGTGGTGGCGACGGCTCGTCATGTATAAGACGAACTGCCAAATCAGAATTAACTCCAGCGAAAGGTAATTAGTGGGATTAAAGTGTATTTTTTTTGATAAATCTACAGTACTCTTGTATTGCGTGTCTTTTTGAAAGCTTTCTGATAAAATGTATTTAAACAGACTCTGCAGTCATGGTAAGATCATTTTTATCTCACTATGATATGATTCTCTTGCATGAGTACCGTTTCCATGCCCTTAGTGGTTTTTTAAGACAGATTAACTGATTGACTGGCGTCAATCCCTTTTTAAACAAAGTTTGGCACAGAGTGAACGAATAGAACATAAAAACAATGGGTTTTGGTCACCTAAATATAATGTGTTAAGCTAACATTGTTTCAAAAATGTTTCGTGATTCGTTTAAATTTAGCAGGATAAACAAATTTGATAATGGTAACATAAAAATGTTGCTTTTTGTGTCACATAAAAATACTATTTTAGGCAAAATTTGTTTTCTCACACCCAGTAGTATTTTTTGCCATCATCATCATAGATCATAGATTGCCTGTTAAAAACGTTACTTTCTTGATGTTTTAGATTACGAAATTTTTCTCAAGCTATCGAAAGATTCAACGTTTATCAACATAACGGAAACATCACATAAACCACATTATATCGGCTTACGTAAAATGTTTCACAACAGTATCTACTTGAGTACGAAGTATGAAGATTATTTTGTGATTGATGGCGTTTCTTTCCACTTTCAGAAAGTTTCTAATGGTTTTCAACACATTTCATGTCAAGGTCCTCTTCAAAAAGATATCGATGTCGTTGTAGGTTTACTTTATTTGCTTAATTATAATGATTTTAAAATGTATAATGGTAAAGATACCACATTTTATAAAAATGCTTGTGTTAAAATTGTATTCCGCATGAGGAATCCGTTTGTTTAAAGTCTTACTCATGAAATGTTTTGCCGTGATATTTTCCCGCCACTTTTGCGACCATGCGTCGTCTTTGTGCACGTTTATTTATTTATTTTTGCAGGCGTACACTTTTACCAGTGAACGAATACGACCTCTTTCATTGGCTTATGAATACTTTGGTCCAATCAGTGGGAAAGTAACGTACCAATACAAGATTAACAGATGGCAAACATGCTCTCGTTCTTGTGGCACAGGTGGGTCGGACGTACAAGTGCACAAATTGTAAATAATTGACCGATAGATATTTGATGAAGTATTAATGCAAAAATTGTGTTAATAAGCGAATGAGTGACTAACAAACTAAGAAATTACTATATAAATACATGAATTAGTGAATAAAAGGATAAAGAAAGAAAGAAAGAAAGAAAGAAAGAAAGAAAGAAAGAAAGAAAGAAAGAAAGAAAGAAAGAAAGAAAGAAAGAAAGAAAGAAAGAATACAAACAGAAGGGATGCATTCGATTATATTTGTTTTCACCTTTTTATAGGAAAACAACAATCTGTAGTTGCTTGCATTCGCTTACAAGATTCACAAGAAGTTAATCACAAACATTGTCGACATCAGAAAAAGCCGCTTTATATAAGATCTTGTAATTTGCAAGAATGCCGAAGAAAGTAAGTTTAGCTTGTTGGAACAATGTATGAGGATTGCGTATAGATTTTCATGATGACGTATTTTCGTAACTGTATAATGCCTTTTTTTAAAATTTGACTGTAAATGAACATTTACATAATATTGATAAAAATGATTGGTTTCCTCATCTTCATCATTAACA
The DNA here is from genome assembly GCF_029227915.1 of Hydractinia symbiolongicarpus. NCBI lineage: Eukaryota > Metazoa > Cnidaria > Hydrozoa > Anthoathecata > Hydractiniidae > Hydractinia > Hydractinia symbiolongicarpus. The sequence continues at coordinate 2,611,129 of NC_079882.1, read as the reverse complement.
TCTGACCGTCTCAGAAGCTACTATTAACCTATTTCTTTCAGGTTCAAATGGGTCATCAGGAAATGGAGCGACTGTTCTAAGACGTGCGGTGCAGATTCTAGAAAAACTCGAGTTGTAGAATGTTTAAATGTATTTGAAAATGTTTTAACCCAACCTTCTTTTTGTCCTCGAAGAACTCCCATCACAACAATACGATGCCCCACCAAAGAATGCCCACGAGTATATAAATGGACCACAGGCGAATGGAAAAGTTGCTCGAAATCATGCGGAATTGGTACCCGCACTCGAACAGTAAAATGCATTGATGCCGAAAGTAAAAACACTGTTGATGACGTCAAATGTGTCACTAAAAGCAAGCCAAACGTTTTGGAGCCTTGTAACATACAAGAGTGCGATATCTTCATATGGCGCGTTCACTTAGAAGGGAAATGTTCGCAGACCTGTGGAGGAGGGTATAAAGTTCGTATAGTGTATTGCGTTAACGAGAAGACTAAGTTATTTGTTGAGAATCGATACTGCGATGGTCCTTCACCGCAGAGAATAGTGCGGTGCAATGAACAACAATGTCCTGAATATGCTTGGGGTATTGTTGAATCGAGTCCGTGTTCAGTCACGTGTGGAAACGGAACAAAAGAAAGAACAATACAGTGTGTTGATAAAGCAACCAATCAGAACACAGCTGACAAAAAATGCTTGCATAAAAAGCCCCCAAAAATCATTTCTTGTTACGAAAGAAAATGTCCAGGGTAAGCAATTGGTTTTTGCAATATGTAAAGTAAAAAAAAAAAAGATTTATTTTTTATTCTGATAAGGATGATAATGGGTGGAAAGATGGTGAAAAGGAGACCTCATATTTTAAATCCAATACACGGTCACTTTTTTTATTTTCCCCTTGGTTTTTCTCTGCTTAATTAGTAGAAAGTTCCAAGTAATACTCAACAGCCTCTCTGATGACTGCCCACTGCAAGTATGCTCAAAATTTCCAGTTCCTTTATTTTAAAAACTTTTAAAATCCACTTTACTGTAGACAGAAACGCAATTAGTGTTTGAAATCAAAGTTTTCAGTTCCGTTGCATGGAAAATCTGCTTCGAAATATTATCAAATATTGTTTGTATCAATTGTTTGTATTATATTTAGCTTCAATGTAGCCTATACCACATGGGGTAGTTGTAGTGCAGCTTGTGGACGTGGTATCCAGAAGAGAGAAGCTTACTGTGTATCAGAAAACTATGAGACGATCTTATCTCCTAAAGAATGTGCAAAGGGAGATTTGTTATTAAAGAGAAGCTGTCAAAGAACACCATGCGCGAGATCAGGTAGATATTTTAAAGTTACTGTAGCTGTCCTTTCTGAACTCCACTTATGTGATAGGATACTTCGTTTCGGTGGGAGGTCTATATGGGAAAGATCTCAAAATTGAAGGAGGATTAGGCATTACGCAAATAACTTCAAATGGAAATTAGGGAAACAAAATACACAATGTCTTCTCGATGTTTTTTAACTAATCTTAATTTTTCAGAGTACATGATGTCTATCAGAGAAGATTCATTTTTACATCGGTGCATATACTTGGTGGTCATTTCTGACTCCAAACTTGTTTAAAAAATAAAAAAAGATCAAGAAAAGCGTATAAAATCAGAAAAATTGAACCTGAGATTCTGATAGATATCCCGAAGTAGATGAGTTGGGAATACTGGAATTTATTTTGATGTATTTTTATGTCTAGGCAATGTTTTTAACTTTTTAGATAAACTTTTCTGTAATTTTGATTCACAAACCTACTGTGATTGGGAAAACACTAAAGACGATGATTTTGATTGGACAATTGGTAAATCTACACCTTCAATTAATACTGGCCCGTCGAAAGATCATACAACGCGTTCAGGTAAGCATTGTGAAAACAAATGAGTATACGTAATTTTCCTTATCCTTTTTTACTTGCACATATTTTTGTTAAACTTTTTTTCACAAAAAAAAATCCTTGATTATAAATTAAAACCTAGTCTGAGGGTTCACTTATTTATGTATTTGTTTTCCACACACCACTTTAAACAAGTAATTTCTACTTTTAACTTACAATAATTCAGGTTATTTCGCATACATCGAAGCATCTCGACCTAGAAAACGTGGCCATTAAGCTGAATTAACCTCAAAATACCTCAAGATGAAAAAAGGCTGTCTGGAGTTTTGGTATTACATGAAAGGTCCATCGGTAGGCCAGTTACGAGTTCGCGCTGTATCTAGCCTTGGTGAGCGGGTAGCGTTTGAAAGAGAGGCTCACCAAGGTGGACGTTGGTTGCAGGCAAAAATACTTGCCAACGAGACAGAAGCAGCATCAGGCTACAAGGTATTTTTTTGTTTTGATATACTGCTTTACCAGTTGTGTTAAGTAATAATAAACGATTAAATTATGGATAAGATAAAACTACAAAAATACCAATACATGCATAAATATTTCTGACAGTATTGGACTAATAAATATAAAAATTGCATTTGAGGTTGCCAACACAATGCAAGACCATTGAAAAAATAATTTATGCATGCAAAGCTCTCCATTTTAGTACGTTCATGTCAAGGTCCTCTTCAAAAAGATATCGATGTCGTTGTAGGTTTACTTTATTTGCTTAATTATAATGATTTTAAAATGTATAATGTGAAAATGCAAAAAAATAGTCTCACTCACATTTTTTTAAGGTGCTTGTGTTAAGTTGAGTAAGCGTGTTTTTTCTACTTTGGTTGTTTCAAGTTTTACTCAAAAATGATTCATTCGTCAGAAGTTTCCACTTTTGCGACATCTTTAGTAGCCTATATATGCACCAGAAGTAAGATTTCTAACCACATTAAAATTTCGTCGTTTATGTATGAAGTTTTTTAAGTCAGGGTTGTGCAAACTTATACACATGGGAAACAGCTTTTTAAACTTGTTCAATAGCTTTGTGCACGTTCACAAGTTTCATTTCAGACATCTCGTGTTTAAAATAAAATTTTGAGGCAGAAAATACTAACCTAAGTTTCATTTAATCCAATCATTGTTTAAGACTAGACTGAAATTTTCGTTTCACCGTCTAAATGAAACTTCATATTAAGGCTACTTTTATAGACAATTTATTTTTCCTTCCGCAGACGTACACATTTTCCAGTGAACGCATACGACCTCTTTCATTGGTTTATGAATACTTTAATCCAATCACTGAGAAAGTAACGTACCAATTACAAGATTAAAAGATGGCAAACATGCTCCAGCTCCTGTGGTGCAGGTGGGTAATTTTTTTTGTTTAATCCATAATAGGTATAATAGAATAATTGATCGAGTATAAAAGGGTTAATAAATAAATGAATGAATAAATTATGTGAGTGAACGAGTAAGAATATAAATCGGTAAATAAAGCAGGTTGCCTTTGCAGTGCATGTGATTATATTGTTGTTTTTTTCTTTACAGGAAAACAACAATCTGTAGTTGCTTGTATTCGCTTACAAGATTCACAAGAAGTTAATCACAAACATTGTCGATATCAGAAAAAACCGCTTTATATTAGATATTGTAATTTGCAAGAATGCCGAAGAAAGTGAGTTTAGTTTAAGGACTTAAGACTTTATAAGCAATAGAACTTTTTTCTCGAGTAACTTCAGATATAGACAAACTTTAGTTGCAAATTGTGATTAAAAAAAACATAGCTTACATAATTTACTCATTTTCCCAAGACAAGGGGCAAACATTTTTTTGAAAATTAATTTTTGTGGCCCCTGGGATTTTTTCTTGAGATATGGGAGGGTGCAAGGACCTATGGCGGAGATTTTTTATTTGAAAGGGTCCAACCCCAGAAGTGCATCATGACTCATTGTTATTCTTCTCATTCAAATATAATAGTTAGAAAGTTTGTAAAAAACCTTACTTTTTTAGGTTTCAATGGGTCATCAAACAATGGAGTAAATGCTCTAAAACTTGCGGTTCTGCTTCCAGAAAAGCTCGAGTTGTGGAATGCTTAAACGTATTTGACAACCTTCTAGCGGATCGTTCTTTTTGTTCACAGAAAGCTCCGATTACATCAATGCAGTGTCCTACTAAAGAACGTCCACGAATGTACAATTGGTTAGCAGGCGTGTGGAAAAGTTGCTCGAAATCATGCGGAGTTGGTACTCGCACTCGAACAGTAACATGTATTGATGGCGAAAGTAAAAGCATAGTTAATCCCCTTAAGTGTGACACAAAGGGTAAGCCAAATGTTTTGGAGCCTTGTAATATACAAGAGTGCGATATCTTCATATGGTGCGTTCACTTAGAAGGGAAATGTTCGCAGACCTGTGGAGGAGGGTATAAAGTTCGAATAGTGTATTGCGTAAATGAGAAGACTAAGTTGTCTGTTGAAAATCGATACTGTGATGGTCCTTCACCACAGAGAATTGTGCGATGTAATGAACGACAATGTCCAGAATATGCTTGGGATATTGTTGAATCGAGTCCGTGTTCAGTCACGTGTGACAAAGGAACAAAAGAAAGAACAATACAGTGTGTTGATAAAGCAACCAATCAGAATGCAGCTGCAGACAAATGTTTCGGTGAAAAACCACCAGAGAGTGTTTCTTGTTACGAAAGAAAATGTCCAGGGTAAGCAATTGGTTTTTGCAATATGTAAAGTAAAAAAAAAAAAGATTTATTTTTTATTCTGATAAGGATGATAATGGGTGGAAAGATGGTGAAAAGGAGACCTCATATTTTAAATCCAATACACGGTCACTTTTTTTATTTTCCCCTTGGTTTTTCTCTGCTTAATTAGTAGAAAGTTCCAAGTAATACTCAACAGCCTCTCTGATGACTGCCCACTGCAAGTATGCTCAAAATTTCCAGTTCCTTTATTTTAAAAACTTTTAAAATCCACTTTACTGTAGACAGAAACGCAATTAGTGTTTGAAATCAAAGTTTTCAGTTCCGTTGCATGGAAAATCTGCTTCGAAATATTATCAAATATTGTTTGTATCAATTGTTTGTATTATATTTAGCTTCAATGTAGCCTATACCACATGGGGTAGTTGTAGTGCAGCTTGTGGACGTGGTATCCAGAAGAGAGAAGCTTACTGTGTATCAGAAAACTATGAGACGATCTTATCTCCTAAAGAATGTGCAAAGGGAGATTTGTTATTAAAGAGAAGCTGTCAAAGAACACCATGCGCGAGATCAGGTAGATATTTTAAAGTTACTGTAGCTGTCCTTTCTGAACTCCACTTATGTGATAGGATACTTCGTTTCGGTGGGAGGTCTATATGGGAAAGATCTCAAAATTGAAGGAGGATTAGGCATTACGCAAATAACTTCAAATGGAAATTAGGGAAACAAAATACACAATGTCTTCTCGATGTTTTTTAACTAATCTTAATTTTTCAGAGTACATGATGTCTATCAGAGAAGATTCATTTTTACATCGGTGCATATACTTGGTGGTCATTTCTGACTCCAAACTTGTTTAAAAAATAAAAAAAGATCAAGAAAAGCGTATAAAATCAGAAAAATTGAACCTGAGATTCTGATAGATATCCCGAAGTAGATGAGTTGGGAATACTGGAATTTATTTTGATGTATTTTTATGTCTAGGCAATGTTTTTAACTTTTTAGATAAACTTTTCTGTAATTTTGATTCACAAACCTACTGTGATTGGGAAAACACTAAAGACGATGATTTTGATTGGACAATTGGTAAATCTACACCTTCAATTAATACTGGCCCGTCGAAAGATCATACAACGCGTTCAGGTAAGCATTGTGAAAACAAATGAGTATACGTAATTTTCCTTATCCTTTTTTACTTGCACATATTTTTGTTAAACTTTTTTTCACAAAAAAAAATCCTTGATTATAAATTAAAACCTAGTCTGAGGGTTCACTTATTTATGTATTTGTTTTCCACACACCACTTTAAACAAGTAATTTCTACTTTTAACTTACAATAATTCAGGTTATTTCGCATACATCGAAGCATCTCGACCTAGAAAACGTGGCCATAAAGCTGAATTAACCTCAAAATACCTCAAGATGAAAAAAGGCTGTCTGGAGTTTTGGTATTACATGAAAGGTCCATCGGTAGGCCAGTTACGAGTTCGCGCTGTATCTAGCCTTGGTGAGCGGGTAGCGTTTGAAAGAGAGGCTCACCAAGGTGGACGTTGGTTGCAGGCAAAAATACTTGCCAACGAGACAGAAGCAGCATCAGGCTACAAGGTATTTTTTTGTTTTGATATACTGCTTTACCAGTTGTGTTAAGTAATAATAAACGATTAAATTATGGATAAGATAAAACTACAAAAATACCAATACATGCATAAATATTTCTGACAGTATTGGACTAATAAATATAAAAATTGCATTTGAGGTTGCCAACACAATGCAAGACCATTGAAAAAATAATTTATGCATGCAAAGCTCTCCATTTTAGTACGTTCATGTCAAGGTCCTCTTCAAAAAGATATCGATGTCGTTGTAGGTTTACTTTATTTGCTTAATTATAATGATTTTAAAATGTATAATGTGAAAATGCAAAAAAATAGTCTCACTCACATTTTTTTAAGGTGCTTGTGTTAAGTTGAGTAAGCGTGTTTTTTCTACTTTGGTTGTTTCAAGTTTTACTCAAAAATGATTCATTCGTCAGAAGTTTCCACTTTTGCGACATCTTTAGTAGCCTATATATGCACCAGAAGTAAGATTTCTAACCACATTAAAATTTCGTCGTTTATGTATGAAGTTTTTTAAGTCAGGGTTGTGCAAACTTATACACATGGGAAACAGCTTTTTAAACTTGTTCAATAGCTTTGTGCACGTTCACAAGTTTCATTTCAGACATCTCGTGTTTAAAATAAAATTTTGAGGCAGAAAATACTAACCTAAGTTTCATTTAATCCAATCATTGTTTAAGACTAGACTGAAATTTTCGTTTCACCGTCTAAATGAAACTTCATATTAAGGCTACTTTTATAGACAATTTATTTTTCCTTCCGCAGACGTACACATTTTCCAGTGAACGCATACGACCTCTTTCATTGGTTTATGAATACTTTAATCCAATCACTGAGAAAGTAACGTACCAATTACAAGATTAAAAGATGGCAAACATGCTCCAGCTCCTGTGGTGCAGGTGGGTAATTTTTTTTGTTTAATCCATAATAGGTATAATAGAATAATTGATCGAGTATAAAAGGGTTAATAAATAAATGAATGAATAAATTATGTGAGTGAACGAGTAAGAATATAAATCGGTAAATAAAGCAGGTTGCCTTTGCAGTGCATGTGATTATATTGTTGTTTTTTTCTTTACAGGAAAACAACAATCTGTAGTTGCTTGTATTCGCTTACAAGATTCACAAGAAGTTAATCACAAACATTGTCGATATCAGAAAAAACCGCTTTATATTAGATATTGTAATTTGCAAGAATGCCGAAGAAAGTGAGTTTAGTTTAAGGACTTAAGACTTTATAAGCAATAGAACTTTTTTCTCGAGTAACTTCAGATATAGACAAACTTTAGTTGCAAATTGTGATTAAAAAAAACATAGCTTACATAATTTACTCATTTTCCCAAGACAAGGGGCAAACATTTTTTTGAAAATTAATTTTTGTGGCCCCTGGGATTTTTTCTTGAGATATGGGAGGGTGCAAGGACCTATGGCGGAGATTTTTTATTTGAAAGGGTCCAACCCCAGAAGTGCATCATGACTCATTGTTATTCTTCTCATTCAAATATAATAGTTAGAAAGTTTGTAAAAAACCTTACTTTTTTAGGTTTCAATGGGTCATCAAACAATGGAGTAAATGCTCTAAAACTTGCGGTTCTGCTTCCAGAAAAGCTCGAGTTGTGGAATGCTTAAACGTATTTGACAACCTTCTAGCGGATCGTTCTTTTTGTTCACAGAAAGCTCCGATTACATCAATGCAGTGTCCTACTAAAGAACGTCCACGAATGTACAATTGGTTAACAGGCGTGTGGAAAAGTTGCTCGAAATCATGCGGAGTTGGTACTCGCACTCGAACAGTAACATGTATTGATGGCGAAAGTAAAAGCATAGTTAATCCCCTTAAGTGTGACACAAAGGGTAAGCCAAATGTTTTGGAGCCTTGTAATATACAAGAGTGCGATATCTTCATATGGTGCGTTCACTTAGAAGGGAAATGTTCGCAGACCTGTGGAGGAGGGTATAAAGTTCGAATAGTGTATTGCGTAAATGAGAAGACTAAGTTGTCTGTTGAAAATCGATACTGTGATGGTCCTTCACCACAGAGAATTGTGCGATGTAATGAACGACAATGTCCAGAATATGCTTGGGATATTGTTGAATCGAGTCCGTGTTCAGTCACGTGTGACAAAGGAACAAAAGAAAGAACAATACAGTGTGTTGATAAAGCAACCAATCAGAATGCAGCTGCAGACAAATGTTTCGGTGAAAAACCACCAGAGAGTGTTTCTTGTTACGAAAGAAAATGCTTACGGTAAGCGTTTTGTTTTTCACGACTTTGTTATATGAATAAAAAATTGAAAAACATTCTAGCAACCTTGAATTATTAAAGTACTTTTTTAATTTTTATTGAAAAGACCTTAAAACATGCTCTTGTAAACTCCTTGTTTTTAATAACCCCTTCCTACGATGTTTGGGGTAGAAGAAAAGGCACTGACGTAAATATATGTCCAATTAAACAATTCTTTTAAAGATTTTCATCTTTATTGATTTGAACCAACTGAAATTAAAACATTGATTACCGTCGGGTAAAACATTCTAAATAATAGTACTCTTTAAGTCTTCTTCGTTTTTTTAGTGTGCTTTGAAATACCACCACTCTGTAAATTATTCCCCCAATATTATCAATTATCCACCTTGCTAAATCTCTATTATTTTTAGCTACAACGTATCTTATACTGTGTGGGGTAGCTGCAGCGCAGCTTGTGGACGTGGTATCCAAAGAAGAGAAGCTTACTGTGTAACAGAAGATTATGAGACAATCTTATCTCCTAAAGAATGTGCACAAGAAGATATGATATTAGAAAGAAGTTGTGAAAGAGAATTATGCGTAAAACCAAGTAAGTTTTTTGGACTTTCTTTCTGGTCTGAAGGAGTGTTGCAGGATATTTTCTAACAACTGTTTGCAACTTTTTAGATAAACTTTTCTGTAATTTTGATTCACAAACCTACTGTGATTGGGAAAACACTAAAGACGATGATTTTGATTGGACAGTTGGTAAATCTACACCTTCAGTTGGTACTGGACCGTTGAAGGATCATACAACGCGCTCAGGTATTAAAGGTTTCTTTGCGTTTTTTTTTTATTTTTTGAAATAATTCTTCTCTGTTACACCATTCTCTACGAAAATTACTTCAATTTTTGACTCCTTTAAATTAGATTTTACAGATATAAATCCAGCCACTCAATTTGATTCATTTTGCAGTCAAGCCATGTAGGAACTCTCAACATTTTTCTGCCAAATTTAAAATCTTACTAGGGCGCAAGGAAGTAAGTTCACTCAAAACTTAAAACTCCACAATAAATATGCTTGTTAGAAAGCTTGTGTAGGTTTTAAAAATGATTTTAAAAAATCCTTGTTTCGCGATATTAAATAAACAATAGAAATTTTTACATGTAGAAGACTTTATCAGATCAATGAAAATGACCTTTTGACTCTATTGTGTTATTCTCTTTTAAATGTAACTTTAAGAGCCAATTTCGGCGCCAGGATTGCTCTGTAGTATTTTTGGTAATGTAATTTATTTTAAAACGGGCAGGTAAATTCATGCTCTATATAGAAGGTACACTTCAGAAGCGCATATTTTTTTATAGAGAGCATGTTCAACATTTTTGCGAAAATAATTTTTTTGTTGAAAGCGTAAGGATGACTGACGACTTGAAAGTGTACGGTAAACATCAATTTCACGTTGAGAAATGACTCCTCCCTTACAAATCCACGCTTTCGCGTATTTGTGGAAAACCCTTTCTCAAAAAATGCTTAAAATATATTTTTTAACAAAATCGTGCTAAAAAGGTAGATGATTATCAACCCTAGCACTAGTCGACGCTTTTTCGTTGAAATTGCTTTTACACTTAAAATGTGTTTTGCGTATGTTTATTGTTTCCACTCAAATTTGAACAAGTAATTTCTACTTTTGACTTACTATAATGTAGGTTATTTCGCATCCATCGAAGCATCGCGACCTAGAAAACGTGGAGAGCTGGCTCAATTGAGTTCTAAATACATTAATGCAGAGAAAGGCTGTTTAGAGTTTTGGTATCATATGAAAGGTCCATCCATAGGCCTGTTACGTGTGTACGTCATATCAAGTTTTGGTGAACGGGTAGCGTTTAAAAGAGAGGCTCACCAAGGTGGAAGTTGGTTACAGGCGAAAATAACTGCCAATGAGACAGAAGCATTAAAAGGCTTTAAGGTAAATAAGCTTTTCTTTCAATTTACTGCATAAACCACATCTTTAACTAACCAGGAAACTCCGTGTGTAAGGACTGCACCCTTAGTTTTTGAGTCTCTTTTTCGTTTATACCACTAGAATAATTTTGTATTAAGAAAAACTGTTTTTGAAATTTGTAGTATGTTATCGAGGGTATCGTCGGGTTTTGCCTTTATGGAGACATAGCTATTGACGACATCAAATTTCACGAAAGATCATGTGGGGAGATTGGAAAGCACTCTATACCAGGTTATTCATTGTTTGTTTAGTAAAGACTCTGATTTTTTAACTTTTAAGAAATCTTCGCACAGCTAAACATTTTTTATAATGTTGATTACTTCAATTTATAATAAGAAAAAAAATAGAAACAAGTACATAATGATTAAACTGGTGAAGTTTCGTACATGTAAACATTTTTATTGTTTACTTGCTATATACCAAACGAGGATTTTGTCAAATCAGAACTGCAATGGTTGTTGTATGAGCCCACCCACAATGTATAATAGCATCTGAGCAACACAAGAATGCACAGTATATCCAAAAAATAAAAAAAATAAAAAGATGTCCGAAAAATAAACAGATATGAAACAGACATATCGGTAACACCCGATTACCCGATTTCAACCATAAAATGTGCAAACCGTCTTTAAGTTCGAGTTACCAATCATGATCCAATATTTTGATAAATTTGCTTCAGCCTGAGGTTTTTTTTACATGTTTAACTTGAAATTGCCATATTTTGCTTTTATTTTTTGTTCATTTTTTGTTACATATATTTGTGATGTAAAATCTAAGTTTAAGTTTCTAAAAATCGCAACAATTCTGCCAAAATTTCTGCCTCCAAAGATATATTTTCTCATATTTATCGTGTTTTGTTTTCAGGAAGAAAAAAGAATAACAACAAAATTTCAGCATCGTCATTTTATTTTATTGTTATTTTTAGCCTTTCTCAATCTCATTGTTCGTATAGAATTGTTTTAATAAAAAGTGTAGAACACATCATTGTACAAGCATGGCATATCTGCAGGTGTTTGGGAATGTGTAAACTGTTACCATACTTCATAGTTCTACAAGAAAAGTGTTCAGTGGTTCTACCCTACGTAATAAGCAATACAGCTAGCACAAAAGCTGATTCATAAAACCTTAACAAGAGTACAAATTCTTAGTTTTGTGTAATTTGAAGCCAACTAATACTTAATTCCTATAGAATTGATGAATTGCTTATACTTTTAGTAACCATCCAACACTAACCAATAAATGGTTAGTTATGCTGCTACCTTTTCGTTAGACCAATAGAAGAAATGTGAACTTAGCTTGTCATTTAATAATTAGAAATATGTTGAAAAACTATTTTAGAAGAAAAAAACTCGTTGTTTGTTTTTCAAGTCAATAAGGGTTCTTATCAAACCCTTGTTTTAATGCCTAGTAGAGTTTGTGAGCTAGAACAACCTATTTTAATTATCAAAGAAATTATGATAATGATCAAAGAGCATCAAAAAATGTCGTCGACATATCTACGATAGTACGTGGGAGCTAGGGTAATTTTCAATCCTTATTTCCTTTTTGACCAAAAACAGATTTGTTAGAAATTAGTTTTTCATTTTTCTTACTATTTTTATGACGTCATTTATAGTTTCATCATACCACTCAGGGGTGACTCACAAATCGGAAAATGTACGCTGAACGCCATTCTGATGTTAGGAAGGGCGGGGTAACAACATCCTTCGATTTTTAAATATTTCATACTGTGAAACATCGATTTTTCGAATAATAGAAAGTATTTTTAACTGGGCATGTTGTCTTCATGGTTTACGGAAGCGTATGTTAAAGTGTTTGTTATTTCAGGGATGCACAACACTTAAATATTTCTTGACGTTTATGGCACAGTAAAACGGGTGTAAAAAATCTAAACGTTGGATTCAAGTTTAGGGTACACCTCAAACTTTTATTTATCTTGATTTTGGTGATAATTATTGATTAATCAAAGCATATTAACAGCTGTTTCATATAATATAATCATATTGTACAAGTATTTGCATATGTCTCTATTCTAGTATGTGTAATGAGTCCTTTAGTCACCACTAATTAGAATCGGTAAGTAGTTTATTTTTGTATGATTTTTTTCTTTTAGTTCTAACTTCAATGAATTGTCGAGAAATTTCAACATTTTGCCAACATAAGAAAAGAAGTCACTATTGTATCATAAGTAAAGCGTTTCGAGATCTTTGTTGTAAAACTTGCGCTGCATTTTTAACGTAACTAGTTAACGAAGACGGGCATGTCCCAGAAGAAACATGTGAATATTCTTTATAAAGTCAGCAAGTCATTACAACAGCTTGGATATAGCAGATGTTACAATACAGATGGAAGAATCATTAACTTGCAAAAGAGTTGGTATTTGCACAATGAGACACCAAGCTAGTCATTTTTGTTGTATCAGTGGGGTTAAAAAGCTACTCTATTTTGTTTATATTTACTGTTATTCAAATACCAGTACGTTTTCAAAAGACTTTCCATTTTAAAACTTCTTCAGTATGTTTTGTTTAAGTTATAAACAAGAAATTATAGCATTGCACTATTTCAAATAAAGTCGTTAGTAAGTTTGCGCGTGCTTTATGCTTGTTAAAGACACTGCATTGATACGCTAATATGAATGTTTGTAATGTTAGTATTTTATGTAAATCATTTATTTTGCATAGTCTTGTAAAGTTTTTTGTTTTTGTAAAATTATATAAAAAATGTAATTTGTAATACATTAGCTTATTTTCTAATTTATTTTGTTAGAACGAAATAAATTTTTTTTTTAACAAAATCTTCTTCGTCGACAACAAAAATGATAGAGAGGAGTAATCATCGATTTCGTACGTATTTAAAATAGTCAAATTATATCACTACGTTTGTGTTATAAAATTAATTCAACGCCGCGAAAAAATATCCTTTTGTACCTTCAAATTTTGACAAAAGGCTATATTTGAGACCCAACAGGACAGAATTTTAGATTGTATAAATTCCTCTAGCTCTGATCAATCCGCTATGAAGGTATATTTCAGCCAAAATGTTGACCCTGGACCTAAAAAGTGCCCCCTTTATGCGATGTCCACTTATGAAATTGCCTGCATTGGTACCTGTTACATTTTTAAATAATTCTTTGATTTCCATCTTATAGATGTCCCGTTTGAGGAGGTTCCACGGAAATCATCACAATTATTATCCTTATAACGTTTTACCAAAGTATTTTCACTGTTCATACGTGCTTCGCGTGACTCCCTCGTTCTGATCTTGTTATTAACAGCTCTACGGGTATCATACTTCGGATCAGGATAATGTCGCACAAAATAAATAACTAAGTTGCACAACGTTAATCGCTACATAAAATCACGAATAAAGAACTTCAAAAAAGGCTTTTTTTAGGATGGTGTGTATGGAGTGGCCTTGGCACTTCATCGTCATCATATTTTCTACTATTACTCATATTACGCCTACATTCTTCGTCGCACATGCAAGCACATAAATCTTGACATGTCCATGTATATGAGTTCTTGCAGGACAAAATGGCTTCATGCATTAGAAATAAGGGTGCAGCTCTTTACAAATGTTTAAAATGGAGCAGTAGTACAAATTTGACTGATATTAGAGAATAAGTCACTAAATTGCACCGTCACATTCCGTCCATTTACGTCATATTTAAACGTTACATAACAAATATTTGAAATTCATCATTCTACCGTATTTGTTACTCTTGTTGTCAAGACATGCATAAACAAACAAGGGTTTATTCATTTCAATCTATTTTCTTATCATATGTTTGTTTTGCAGTGTAATAGTTTTGTAAAGTAACTGGGGTTAATGCATACAAGTACACAAAAATTTTTTACATTTTATTTTTAAAAAACACAAACACGAATTTGTTGTCGAGAGTAAGCCTACAAAAAAATTTGCAAGTTGCTTCTATTTTTATTTTCGTTAGGATTTCGTTAACAATTGCTGCTACGATAATTTTAATCAATAATATCAGTGCAAATAAAAATTTTCTTTCTTTGGCAAGAGAATTTTATTTTGACGCAAAGTTAAAAGGATCACGTATCTTACCTGTTTCTTATTTTGATTAAAATATCACGATATTTGTTTTCTTAATCTCGTCCAAATATTATTTATTCTCGCTGCGTTGTATGCTTTTTAACAGAGTCTTTTTTTGTTTCCCGCATAGATACGAGATTGCGTCTTTTTTGCGAAACCCTTGACATCATTACGGTGTTAGGTACACTGCTTAGATTTCAAAATGTCAAACTTCCAGAAACCTTGGCGACTTGACAACGGTCTATATAAAAAATGGAGCTGATTTTTAATAAACTGATGGATATAGACATAATGTGAAACGATCTCAACTTTTTACGTTGCGTATTTTAATGCTTCAAAAACTGTTGCATAAAAATTGCATCGATACCGCCCAAATGTGATGTCTACCGTGTTCTTAAGCCTTTTTTCATATTCCGCATCGGATGTATATAACAATTGACAAGAATTCCCGAGGACGGAGTTAGTTTTAGTGAGGTTGGATAATGGGAAGCTGTAAAAGTCACGTGCATCTATTAGTACAAACACAGACACACTCAGAAAGCTCTTAAGTAATTTCAAGTCTGCTTTACCGCGCAATTTAATACCTCAAATCTTAACAAGCAAACAAACACAGTGTTCAAAAAATGTTTTATTGATAACCCACAACTTTTAATGTTAAGCTAGTAAGAAGCTTTTTTACTTCTGCCGTAAATGTTTTTCCATGTGCGCTGTTATGTAAAAAGAAATATAACGGTCAAAGTTGATTCATGCTACGCTGTAGCGGTAAACTTCTGAAAGATTTGTATAGTTGCTTAAAAATAACAACCTTTCAAAACTAACTGTGAAGTTTTGCAGACAATGTGACATGATGAATTGACGTTTTGTTGCAATATTACACATAAATTTTGACCGCACTGAAAGCAAACCCAAGATAACTGAAACGTCCTTTTTTATGACCAAAAATTAACGGTTTAATTGGTTTTTTCTTAATACTTCCGGAAAATATTTTTGTAAATAATTAAATAAAAAACACGAAGTATCAGTAAAAAAAAGAACTTGTTTATATAAGTGATTCGTTTGAACACTTCTTACAACTTCTCAACAAAAAAGCCTCTGTTGTTTTTATTATCAAGTGTGTAATCTATATCAACAAGGATTTATAACTATTTTTACACAACATTATAATGAATGGATTGTGGTGAGCCAAACAAGCCATCACTTCCGTTAATAATATTAATTATACCTTTAAGTGAAATAAAAAAAATCGTTATATTGTTTTTTTCTATTAGACTGTGGTGTAACGGACATCAGTAAGGGAAGAGGGTTAAAACAGAAAAAGATTATTCTGTTTACAAAGAGCTTACGTAGAAACAGTTTATCTTGTTGGTGTAACACAAACGCATCGAGTTAAGACTATGTATTAAAGATTTTCTTTATGTTGACAGGGAATAAAAATTTGTATATATTATAAGTATGAAATTACCAGTCTTGGTATGCATTCAATTTTTATGCAGTTTTGCTTATGGAAAATTAGTACAGGTAATAATTATAACATATTTTATTTCATTATATTTTATTTCATGTTGTGTGTTTTATCGACGCGTTTTGGCCTTTTGTTAACGTGTTATTCTCGCGTCTTAATGTAATCGCCAATTTAGTGTTGTATAGACTATGTTAATGCATCACAATAGATATGACTACCAGATACGTTCCTTCTGCATACATGTTTCTATAAACTAAAGCAATCAAAATACAGTTATCACCACTATCAAAGCATAGATCAAAAAATAAGCTTTTCTATAACCAAAGTTTGGTGTTATAAGTTGGAAGCTTATGACATTCGTATATTGAATTACGAAGTATGTTTAAAATAAACCTGGCTGTTTCACTTCTCCTTCGAAATATTTCAAAGCGTTTGACATGGCAAAACTTGTTCTATGTTTCGGTGTCTTCTAAGCAACCGCGAAATGACATTTATACATAGTTCTTATTCCATCCCATCTCATTAGTAATGTAATTAGCCATTTATTCAATTAATTTGTTCACTTTTATTTATTACTTATCACTTCAAACATATTTTTAGCCTCGCAATGTGACGGAGCAATTAGGGGATTTCGTAACTGAAAATAAACAAAAGGAACCAGTCGAAGACTTAGGTATGTATTAATTGCTAAAAAACACCTTTTTAGCTAGGCCGATCACAACTTCTTCTTTTCTGAGATTTCCAACGAGTTTTCTCAGCACCAGGGCGGAGTTACACGAAGCTACTACACTTCATGACAATAAAAATCGAAATAAGTTATAATTTTCCGCATTGAAATTCTAGTAAAAAGTAATTTTAGGCTTCAGTGCAAAAAAGTATTAACTTTTATGCATTATTGCAATAAATTTAGTTTGACACGGCGGTTAATCAAGCCCTTAGAAGTGATTGAGCTACAAAGGTTATGATAGATCCCCATGTTATAACTAGCACAAACAAAAACAAAAAAACATTAATTTAACAGTTTAGATATTCAAAGATATGACAGAACAACTGACACTCAAAAATATTTAAACTTTCTGTACGTGTTTCTAACACTTTGTTTGCATTAAATAACTCATTATAAATACAAGTGCGATCATGTCCCCTTTCTCGGAGATTCTGGGGGAATTATAATTTAGGAAAAGAAATAATAAAGAATATAAGGATTTAAAAACTTTTCAGTCACGTTTAAGAAAAGTTGAGGTGAGGGCAATTATCCCTCTCCCATTTCCCCCGTCGCCTACGGGCCTGTATAACATACACAAAAAAGGGGTATAAATATACCCCTCCCCAGAGGGCTTTTTTGACGGTACAGTTGACCCTCGTTCGCTAAAACGAGGCTCAACTGTAATTTTTTGAAAAATTCGTGTGCGTGTTTACACCATTTGTAAACAAACTAATAACCACGTGAGAGTCGACTCACTAATTTTGCAACTCGTTTTTTAGGTGAACAAGTAAAGAATTTTGAATATTATGAAGTAGTAACTCCAATAGAATTCTCATCTGGAAACCTTGATGGCGATGAAAAATTTACACCAGGTTCTAAACACATTCAGGTAATAGCTATATTTAGCTGGCCATGCTAGTTGTTTATCCTATTTTGTTATTTTTGGTTTATCTAGCTAGCTATGTTGTACTTTAAAACATACAATGTTTGATGGATGGAGATTTTAACTAAATGTGATTATTTCTGCTAATAATGCAGCATAATCACATTTTCCCTTTGTTTCTTATAGCTTAACGTTTGTTTCATCCGCTAGACAATTCTGATATTTATTGCACATTGTTGTTGTCTCGTGTGGTGTATGTGTTCTGCCCAATCTTAGGACGCTGCCCAATCTTTGGACATAAAATTGCCCAGTCTTAAGACTGGCCGGCCAGTCTTAAGACTGGGCAGGGCGTCACAAGATTGGGCAAAAGACCATGTTAGGCCCATCTTTGGCGCTGTTTAAATTTTAAGGAAGGGATGCACCACACGAGCTGTGTTTTTTGCGACTCCCAACAAACATTCTCAGGCACATTAAAACATCTTATTTTGGGTACTGTTAAATTGACCCCGCCTGTTTTTGGACACAGTAGAGTGAAAATCGTAGCTAGGTAGCTGGTAGAGCATGTGTTATACATTTAGCATTTATATACAGCTTGTAATAGTGGCTAAATTTTAAAAATAAAATGTTTATATTTATGAAGTATCAGAAAAGTCGTATTCAACCATATTATTAGTTAGCTAGACGTTAATTTCATTGGATGAGATGTTTAGCCAGCTAGCGAGCTGTAGCCAGCTAGCTAATATCATAGTCTATAGAAGAAAAACTTTATAGACTATGCTAAAATGGTTGGGTAGTTTCAATTTTATATATATACATAAAATACATGGTATATATAAATTTTTGGCTTTTGATTTTCCAAGAAAAGTTTCAATTTAAAGTTCCTATTAAGAGGTAAATTCTAAAAATTTTATTGTTCTGTTTGTCTTCCACAATTGTTCTAAGATTGGGCATGTACGTCCATAGATTGGGCAGTCCAGTCTTAAGACTGGCCACCCATTTGTCACTGTCGGAAGATTGGCCTGGCCAGTCTTAAGACGGGGCGCGTTCCAAGATTGGGCAGAACATATGTATCGATTGAACTGAATTCCCAAGAGGGGGCGGGTTCTCGTCTCCCTGTTGGGTATTAGCTATCATCCCAACATCATTTCCTATTATAAACTTTTAAACTGTTGTTTTATTTTTTTAGCAACTTCCTAGTTCTGCTTTAGTGTTTCTGAGTTTCACTGACTCCCCTCCCATTTGTTGTTTAGGGAAGGGAAAAGCCTAGAGTCTGTTAAATAAATTTTTGTATATACCATAGTTTTTTTCTTTTATGTCATTTTTGTTTTCTCTCTACATTATGATAAATTATCCATGTGGAATATGTGGGAAGTCTGTAAACTGTAATCAAAAGGCAATTCAGTGTGATATTTGTGATTTCTTGATTCATATTAAATGCAATGGTCTCAACGTCAAGGATTATGAATCTCTTCAAAATTCTACACAGAAATGGTTTTGCTGTAAATGTAATAATAAAATTCTCCCCTTTGGCATAAAAGCTCCCCCTCTAGTCTACGACAAGTCACTTTCTTCCCTTGAAATCAAAACATTTCTTGCAAAGCTTTATACTCTTAAAATCAATGAAATCCCTGAAACCATGGGTGGTCTCAACTGCAAATATTATGATCCAAATGAATTCACTGACCTTCAAGTAACTTCTGATAAATTCTCCCTGAATGAATATTGCATCTCTGTCAAAACATCATCATTCTCGGCCTAATGTCCTTTTCCATGCTATCTTGATGAATTGAAGGTTCTATTACAACAACTTGGGCATGACTTCAGTATTGGTATCACTGAAACTAAATTTCAGATTAATGTCCCTTTTATTAATTGTGATCTACCTGGTTACTCCTTCACACACACGCCTACTGAAGGTGAAGAAGTTGGTGCTCTGTTCTATGTTTCTAATCACTTGCAATTTATTGAACGTCTTGATCTTGATACACTTGCATACAAAAGCAGTGAACTTGAATCTAAATTCATTGAAATTGTACAGGCTAAAGATAAAAACATGATTGTATGATTCATTTATGGACACCCCTCAATGTCTGTTGATGAGTTCAACAACCAATTTTTAATACCCCATTTTGAGAAAGCGTCTTCTGAAAATAAGCCAATCTTTCACCTTGGTGATTTTAATATTGACCTTCTAATGTCTGAATCGGTTAAAGAAGTTTCCGATTATATTAATATTACCTCCCAGTTTAATGCCTCATATAATTTTGCCCACAAGAGTCACTGAATCTACCAGCACAATTATAGATAATATTTATTTTAACTCTGTCAAGTGGGATACTTTGTCCAGTGACAATTGCTAGCTCTTTTAATAATTATTTTTCATCAATTGCTAACAATATAAGAATGACATCTTATTCACATCAAAACATTTCTCTTCCTTCTTAAAAGATTCTGTTCCTAATTCAATGTTTCTTATACCAACTGATGATATTAAAGTTCTCCACTGTATTTCTTCCTTGGACCTTGGTAAATCTACTGGGCCAATTAGTATTCCTGCCCAAATTTTTTCTACTGTTAAAACTGAATTATCTGTTCCACTCTCTAAACTTATAAATTTGTCTTTTACTTCAGGCATTTTTCCTTCTAATTTAAAAACTGCCAGGGTTATCCCTATTCATAAAAAAGGATCCAAATTGGAACTTACAAGTTATCGACCTAATCCTTACGAAGCTAACAATGTCCTGTATAAGCAACAATTTGGTTTCAGAAAAAATTACTCAACTTCTCAAAAATTAATGAATATCTCTCAAACAATTATGAATGCTCTTGATAAAGGAAATTGTGCATGTGGTGTGTTTATTGATCTTTAGAAGGCTTTTGATACTGTTGATCATGAAATTCTGCTTACAAAGCTTTATCATTATGGAATTCGAGGTAATGCTCTTACCAGACATTGTGTCCCTCAAGGCTCTGTTTTAGGACCACTTTTATTTTTAATTTATATAAACGACTTGAATTGTGCAATTAACTATTCTATGGTACACCACTTTGCTGATGATACAAACCTCCTGCGATACAAACCTCCTGCATTATAGTGACTCTTTAAAACAACTGGCCAAACAAATGAATTTAGACCTCAAGCTGCCATTGGCTGAATGCTAATAAGATTTCTCTTAATGCTAGCAAGACAGAGTACATTATATTTAAACATGCATATAAACCTCTTAATTATGACTTTAGGCTTCTCATCAATGGTAAAAGGTTTATGCCTAGTGATTTTATTAAATATCTTGGTGTTCTATTAGATTCTGATTTAAGCTGGAAGACTCAGATCCATAATACTGTTGCCAAGCTCAAGAGGGCTAATGGAGCTTTAGCTAAACTTTGTTATTTTGTGCCTCAAAATGTCCTTATCCTAGTCTATTATTGCATTTTGCATTCCCACCTGCAATATAGTAATCAAATTTGGGGTCAACCAAATGGCGCCGTAGATTAGTGGTTATAGCTCTCGTACTATGTGCGGGAGACCGGGGTTCGATTCCTCTTGACGGCGATTCAACATGGGCGAGTGAATGTTACCATAGCCCCGGGTTAACCCAAGCCATGTGAGGGAAATTGGGAAGATGGCACACTGTGTGGGCCGTTGAATGTTGCTGGGAGTTGTCTAGTAGAGCGCTGGCTCTAATTGGGTCTGCGTAGCTCAAAATGAGCATTAAATACTCTAGGACTCTCCATCTACGCCATGGCCCCTCCTGGAAAAAATAGACAGGGTATATCCCTCGATATTTGTGAGGCTAGCCATGTAAAATATGCACATCTATCTATCTATCTATCTATCTATCTATCTATCTATCTATCTATCTATCTATCTATCTATCTATCTATCTATCTATCTATCTATCTATCTATCTATCTATCTATCTATCTATCTATCTATCTATCTATCTATCTATCTATCTATCTATCTATCTATCTATCTATCTATCTATCTATCTATCTATCTATCTATCTATCTATCTATCTATCTATCTATCTATCTATCTATCTATCTATCTATCTATCTATCTATCTATCTATCTATCTATCTATCTATCTATCTATCTATCTATCTATCTATCTATCTATCTATCTATCTATCTATCTATCTATCTATCTATCTATCTATCTATCTATCTATCTATCTATCTATCTATCTATCTATCTATCTATCTATCTATCTATCTATCTATCTATCTATCTATCTATCTATCTATCTATCTATCTATCTATCTATCTATCTATCTATCTATCTATCTATCTATCTATCTATCTATCTATCTATCTATCTATCTATCTATCTATCTATCTATCTAAAACAGTCTATCTAAAATCTATCCAAACAGTCTTGATGTTAATCGTATTGCTGTTTTGCAAAATTTTGCTATCAGACTACTGACTTTTGAATCTCGAAGAGCAACATCTAGTATTATCTAGGGCAATCTAAAAATCCTCAAATTCAATGATATTATCCAGTGTCAGAACATTCTGTGTTTCATAAGCTCTTTCATGATAAAATGCCTGCTACTATCCAGAGCACTCGTGCAGAAAAGGCTGGCTTGATCAATCTTCCTACTGTCAACACCGTTTGTTTTGGTGAAAATTCTATTAGATTTAACACCATTAAATCCTGGAATAAGATACTGACATCAATGTCTAAAAAATTTATTTCCATAGATTACTTTGGTCTTAAAAGTGATCTAAAGAAGTATTTTATTGCCTCTTATTAATTTGTAACAAATTTTCCCTTTGTTCTCACACGGTTTATTTATCTGGTGATTATATATGTTTGTGCCGTTTTGTGTGTCCTGTGCCGTCTATTGTACTCGTCCAAGGGTGGCCTTATCCTCGTCTTAGCTTCTGCTATTAGATAAGGTCTCCCTTCAAAAATAGTTTTTTTTTCTCTTCATTATTTGAACGAACAGTAAAATGATCTTATCTTATCTTAAACAGAAAAGATATAGTTTCCAGTACATGTTCTATCTTGTTTTCCTAAAAATCTATAAATTAACATAAATAGCTAATTTGGCCTATGTGGTCCTGTTCTGTCCAGATTACAAACACGGCCTGTTTATAAACAGGATGGGCAGGTTATGTACGCATGGCCCAATTATGCTTTTTTTGCCCTGATTATGCAGGCCATCTCTTGAATAAAACTATGCCAGAGTTACAAAAAGCACCCGCTAAAAAAATTACGACTGCTATGGTGTGCGAAAAATCGCACTCTTAAGCAAAATTTACAAGTGCGATGTGAATATTTGCAAGTGTGATTCACACTTGCAAATATTCGGTATAAACGTTATTCGTTTAAACGTTATATGTTATTTAAGCTGTATAGAAATGAATTTTGTAAAACCATGGTAAAACGTATTAACCACAAGTGCAAGGTTGAAACAACATTGAACGCAATTATGTGTTGGCAGATTCGCTATATGTTTTTGGCATTAAATATATTTCTAGACATTTTTTGATTTCTCTTTTCCCTTTTAAAAAGATTTTATAACTTTATTCAACATGTTTTTCTTTGGTATTACATCATGAGAACATTCGTCCGAAAGCTGTATTAAGGTACAGGACACCTAACCTCTCCCATGTTCTGATTATATTTAACTTGCATGGGTGCGCACTCTTCTCGCAGTATTCTCTGTGACGATGAAGGTCAGACTGACTTGTGACATGGTTCCAAATGGTCTTCTGTCTTCGTTCAAGTCTCAGTGTAATGCACCAGCCGAGCATAAGAGTGTCAGCATGAAGGAAACGGGCCGACTTTAATGTTCTCTATACTTTATAAACAATTCAATAACAAAGAAATGAATGTTATGTAATCAGCGTAATAGGGTTTTTCATCGCTCTATAATATTTTAGAAAAAGAAAAAAGTCACAAGTGCGGTAAAAAGCACTTGTAAATCTTTTTAGGAATGGCCTGGATTATGTTGCGGTAACCAGATTATGAAAGCTGATTTAATGACTGGCCAGGCAGGCCGTGATTGGCTTCTTCTTCGAATTTTTGTGAATGAAACATTGACTGGCTATGTCTAAATGCTATTTTTCTCTGCAAGACGCCATTGAAAACTAGGCATGGCGAAAGAAAAAAGTCTCTTAGTATATTGTGAGTACATTTCAACATAATATACTTTGAAGTAACTAAATTTCACAGAACTAGATTTTGCAGATGTTATGTTCATTCTATAAGTGGGAAATAATATAAAAGTGTTGCACATAAGCCAACCTGCCCAGATTTTGTTTGTTCTATAAGTGAGAAATAATATAAAAAAGCTGGCCTTTTTTAGTAACAAATAATATTAGACTGTCATACATAAATCAGCCTGCCCTGGTTATATTCATTCTATGAGTGACAAATAATATTTTTAACTGTCGTAGATAAGTGCCAAATAATATAAAAGTGTCATACATAAGCCAGCCTGCCCCAATTATATTTGTTTTATAAGTGCCAAAGAATATTTTTTAACTGCCGTATTTAAGCCAGCCAGTCCTGATTATATTGCCCTGATTATATATTTTCTGCCCTGTTAATAAACAGGGCAAGCTGCCGTACATAAACCAGGCAACGTTCATAATCCTGGCAGAACAGTTCTTCTTTTCTTTCCTGTCAGGATGCGCCTGCATATACTGAACTTTTTTAATATTGGCAACTCATCTATTTACAGCACTAAAAGGTATACACCATATTTAACTTTGAGCTACACTTGTTAAGTTGAAATCATGATAGTGCAAACAAATCTTTTGGTATCAAGCAAAACTAATCCTCAACCCTGAACATAATATTTTTGATATTGGCATACTGGTATGGCCCAGACTCAGATGCCTAAAAAATAAATATAACTTAAGTTTCACAAAATGAGATATGGGTTAGCTTTCTGGCAACATATTTTACAAGCTGGAATATTGGACTAATAAAAGGTATAGTTTGCTGTATTATAAAGTGCTAAAGTTACAGAGCTTGCATATTTCTAATTTTTTTTAGATAAAGATAGGAGATAAAGAGATTTAGATAAAGTGCCAGTTAAAAGAACTTTTGTCACAACAATTTTATAATATAATAATTAAGAATTTTTAGAAATTCAATATCTTTGAAGCGCTTTATACAGCTTTTTAATGGCAAAGCTTTCTAAGCACAGTTTGGTGTAGTTAATTTGACAGACAATTATAACTCACAGTATTTAACTCTTTCAATTTTCTTTTTCACTATACATTTTTTTTAAGCAATATTCTTTTACTCTAGATTTCTGCTTTTAACACAAGATTTGATATCAATATTTACAAAGATTATACCAATTCTTCATACAGTGTTTTTGTGGAATACTTTGGAACAAATAATTCTTATGAGGGAAAAATTGTACAGGAGGAAGAATGCATATATTCAGGACATGCCAATACTCTTAGTAACCAGACTGCTGATGTTATCCTTAATGTTTGTGATGGTTTGGTAAATATGATTTTCTTTTATCATGTGGCCTGTGAAAGGTATTTGTTAACAAACCTAATGTTATTTAACCCTACTGGTATGAGTTTTTCATAATGATATTTATTATTAAAGGCCTACGAGATTGTTGATTTGTAATTTTAGTGATTAATCTAATAAGCTATGGTCAGACTTTCATCCCTAATGACTTCTTTCGCCAGTACCCTTTTGAAGTGGTAGTGACCTTTTTTTGGCTGTTCAAACATTATTTACCCAGTGCTTTGAGTATGTAAATTTTCTTTACTATTTCTTTAAGATATGAAGCTTAAGATGTATAAAAAAAACTTTAAAATTTCATTTAAATAAGAGAAAAAGGTTATTTTTATGAGCTCCAACTTTTTACTACCTCATGATTACCATCTGCTTCCATATTGATACAAAATTTTTCTTTATTCATATTTTTTCTATAATAGGCTTTTTTTGAAAGATTTTTGGGTAGAATCCTCTGTTGCAACCAGCACTGTTAAAAGAAAGATATCCTTTATGAAAATGTTTCCACACACCTTATCAGATAACTTTTTGATTTACTGGACATGTCTGAAAATTGTAAAGAAAAAACGAAAGTGTAATAGGAAGTTGGAGCTGGTGCAGTTTAGTATTATGAAAGTTGTCATTTCTATATTACCCGCCATTTTTGTTGTTCTTAACATTTCTTTTTAATAGTATGTTATCTTTTTTGTATATATAATTTTACAAACGCATAACACATTCGACACAAATAATTATTTATGATGTTTTGAGTTTTATGAAGAATTGTTGAAGCTGGATATTTTTGGTAAACAATGATAGTATTGTAGCTATAAATCATGACAAGAGTGTTATAACAAAAACAACTTTAGTAACTAAGAGAGAAAAATTTTGGATTTTAAAAGGATTACTTAAAATTTACTAAGCATACATTGATTTTCATATTGTTGCTAGAGATTTGAAAGTATCACATTCTTTACTTTTAAAAAATAATGATTTTTATAGGAAGGCATTATACAAACCGAATCTGCAACAATATTTATTGAACCAGTAAAAAACACATTAAAAAGACAGTTTCCTCACCAGCACATTATTTACAGAAGTAGTGATGTTGTTAATACCAAATCCACAGGCTTTGGCGATTACACTACAGAAGAACCATTTGATAGTAAGTTTAGTTATACATATACAGTATCTTAAACATACTTAACTTTCCTTTAGTATAAGTATGTAGTATATTCTTTTCAAAGTGTGCCTCAAGTATTTATGTTCTATTAAGTGCCCGTAATTGCAAACAAAAATAAAGGGAAGTCACGTGTCAGGAGGAGTGGTTATGACAGTTACTTAAAGTTCAAAAATAAGTCTGGCCGTAGTGTTCAGGTAAGTCTTACATAGTCAAAAGTTATTATATATACAAATGCAGATGTCAGTTAATACTTTTCTTGGCTTCAGTTGTACTATTTAGATTCATATAAACGTGAAAGACCATTTCCACCAAGAGCACTTTTTCCTGGACGAGTTAGTGGTGTAAATACCTTCATTGATACAATTTGGATTGTCAAAGATGATAAAACGAACAAAAAACTCCTGTTAAATGGCAAAGAACAGTATGTGGCTCCGCTGAGCAGCATTGGAAGACGGATAGAAATTATTATAACAACTCCAAGTGTGTATTATTTTGTTTCTTGGGCCCTTACAATATTGTAATTTCAAGAATACGCAGCACAATAACTCTGATGATCAACATCTGTATTTTGCATGGTTAAAAAGCCACGTTTATTGTGTGGTGTTTGTTATGTGGTTGATCACAGGTCCCAAAAATTGTTTTTGTTATTTTAAGTTTATTAAAGAAGTGAAGAAATCATAAAACACTGCCAAACAGTTTAATTCATATACAAAAATAAAAAAATTACTGGCCCCTATTTGTTAACAACTTGTAAAATAATATAGAGTTAAATCATTATCGTCCTCAGCAGCTTAACGTCCATTTTTCATGTTATTAATGACCTTCTTCCAATCTAATATAGACTGTGTTATTTCTAAACTCAAATTTTTAATTTCCCAAACTCTAAATTAAATTTAAATAAATTCAGTGTTAACATTATTAAATACCTTTCTAAAAATCCCTTGATGTTGGTGAACCTAGGCATTACTAAATGTAAATTTAATTTTCTCTTGGGTAGGCCTCCATCTTGTTATCTCAAAGTTAAATGATTGTGATTTATGGCTAATAGACAGCATGTCAGTATTTCAGTTTTGCTGAAATGCTAATTCTTTGGAGTCTAACGATTAAAATCTTTTAACATATTTGTGGAAAAAAGGTAATCTCGAGTTAACTTCAGTTTTGCATACTAGCATGGATTGCATAAGTTATTGTAACAACTGTCGAAAATAATAAATATCAGATTCTCTAACACTCCCTGTCATGCCTTATGGCATGACAATGTGTTTCATCAAAGACTATAAGTCTGTATATTACTTATAGAGACTATAGTATATAGAATGATTACTATATGAAATTTATTACAGTCATATCATAAGTTTGAGATCAAGCTTAAAATTATTGACAGAACAGTGTAAATCTGATATTGGCCTGAAATTAAAACAGCAATTTTTATTGATAAGAAATAGCTGCTTTGAATGGTACACGTAAAATGCTATTACCTTAAATAGACGGTAAAAGTACACTCTATGAGACTTTAGAAGACTTTATAGAATATATACCTTTATGGTTAGTAATGTTTCACTTGTCATAAATAATACTTTATTGTTTTGCCAACTGTAATGCCAACACTGTATTTATAATTTTAGCTGGTTTAAAATTTGTTGATGAACCGGAAACGAATGAAGTTGAAGGCTCTGAACGTCATATAGAAGTGATGGTAGTTGTGGATGAATCAGTTACAAAATTTCATGGAAGAGATAAAGTCGAAAAATATGTTTTCACAATGATGAAAATGGTACGTGTACCAGATTGATTGTTTAAGACAAAAAGTGAATTCAAACTGGTTTTCTCAAAGAGGTTGACATAGTACCCTACACTTTAGGAGGGAGACCGTGGGTACATGCATGATTTTTAATTATTTCTGTATTTGTATTTGCTGAACCTGTCCGAATACTTAGGTTTGATCATTGTGTATTAAGGGATTATTTCTGTCACGCATGAGATTCCTTTCTGGATGCTTCAAATACTCCATTTACTTTATCTCTGCTAATTTGGGGCATTCAGATTCAAATCTGGATGAACTCCTGGAGGAGCAGTTCACTTGAAGCATTTAGAGCACTCAAAACTAATAATTGGACTTACTACGGTCAAAGCCTTCTTGCTCTGAAAACCCATTTCTTTGGTCACATTTTTTGAAATCCTTGCAGTAAGAAACCATTTTGAATAATTTGCATTAATTAAAAAAAAGCACAAGAGATCTGAACTAATTATGCTGAAAACATAAACTAAATTAGATTCTTTGCAGAATACATTAAGTCAAATCTACTTTGATTTCATAATTATGCAAGAAAAGCTATAAGCTTTGAACTATGCAACAAATCGAAGCACTTGAATTTGAATATGCATTGTTTCTTTTGTCACTGGAGCAATTGGAGCCTAAAGATTTAAATCTCAGGTATGAAAGAAATAGCCCCAAAGTCACATGTTCACTTTATGTATTTTGCGTTTCTGTCCTGTAAACTAAAAATTGATTTTCAAAACAAGACATGCAGAAAATCTACTTGCAAAAAAATTATAGACAGCAAGGCTGAAGTGATCATCGTGAAATAATGTTAATAAATGATATTTTTTGAATTTTATGTTGCTTTTTAGGCAGCACTTGTGTTGAAAGACAAGAGTTTGGGAATTTCAATAAATTTTCACGTGGTGCGATTAGTTATAATCGATAATTCGCAGGTTTGTATATGCTATACAAAGTTTTAATTTTCTATGTTAATAAAATATCATTCTGCCATTTGCGTAGAAGAAATCTTCTTTTTGGTGCTTGTTACCCTGTTACCTTAAATTAGAGGAAGCAATTTAATAGGATAATAAAGTGAATTGATTATTGCATTTAGACTGGCTTCAGGGTGTATAGCCGAAATCCTTCCAGAACATTAGTTTCAGCTTGTAACTATATATCTACACTACAAAATAATGATGAAACGCATCGAGATCATTTTGATTTTGCTGTAGCACTTACAAGGTTAAATTCTTTACTTGGATATAAATAATACTATGAAAATAAAAACCTGAATTTTTTTAAACATGCTTTTGAAATCCTTATTTCAGTTAACAGTATTGTAATCAATAACTTAGTATTATAATCGAGGACTTATATTATAATCGATAACTTAGTATTAAAGTCCATTATAGCGCGCCATACAATTTTTAGGTAAAAGTGGTAATCCAAAGAATGTCAAAAACAAGGGTCTTTTAGTTTTTGAGTTAAAACTTCGAGATATTAATTATTGAATGTCAGCAATTACATTCACATCTGCAATGTCACACAGTTTTTTTTTACTATTACTAAATTTTTATGTTTGAATATATTTATCCTCGTTTTTAGGAAAGATTTTGGTCCATCAGGTATAGTCGTTTTTACTAATTTTCTATTTTTTTTACCCCATCTGTTTTGTTTTCGGATCTGGGTCTTTGAATATTTTTCTGCTTTTAACAAATTTTAAAGGTATTGGCGGCCCCCTGCAAATCTTAGTACCCCTTAGCATCCTAAGATGCTAAAAATAGGTGTATTTTTTGTATAGTAAAATTGTGAACAATTTTTCCCAACCTGTCTGTTATGGTAGTAATGTATTTTGTTAAAGTAAGGGTGATATCCTGATTGTCCTGATATTTTCCTAATATATTTTCCCTAAAGAATAATGTCAACAAAAATATACATGTGGCATGTGGCAACTCTTTTAGGGCAACCAAAGTAAGGTATACAAAACGTCCTTTAATAAAATATACTATTTCACTTCAGGCTATGCCCAACTATACTCTATGTGTACAAGCTCTAGAAGCTGTGTTATTGTCCAAGATGAGGGATTTACCTCGGCATTTATAGTTGCTCACGAAACTGGTCATCTGTAAGTTGTTTAACTTTTACATACATGTCAAAAACGCACCTCAATCTAGAGGTCTCTAAAGAAATTCTTGACAGAAAATCCTTTACTTTTTTTAAAAATTGGTTTTATGATTTAATATAATCTGGGTTAGCACAAGATAATATTTCAAAGCAAGAATTTTTATAGTTTGCGTAGTGTTTTTTAGCATTAAGAAAAATCGTACATTCTCAAGGTCTAAAGGTCGATGAATTAAGAAACTTGAAATTTCTTCTTTTACTTTATTACTTTGATACAACATATTTTTATTATTTCTTATTTAAAATTTCATTTTTTAATAGGTTAGGCCTGGATCACGATGGGGAAGGAGAATCTAAAAAGTGTGATGTAGACAGATCAAAAGGATCAGTCATGGCACCTACCATTGTTTCTCGACCCGATCGATTTCATTGGTCCTCATGTAGTAAAAAGTTAGCAAAAGAAAACATTGAGTGAGATATTATAATTGAATTATTAAGTTCTAATTTTACTTGTCAATACTATGCAGTTTTTGATTAATACCAGTCTGTGTATATTTATTTGAGCTAGGAAAGCTGCACAAGCAAATCCAGGAGAATTGTCACTCAAAACTCCTATTTTAATCTCCTGGCTGCAATTTCGACATTCTTTTAGAAAGGACTCTCTCGATCACTTCACCCACATCAAAGGGACCTTCTCTTCATCCTTATTTACAAGTACATTGCAACGACATATGTGTGTGAATATTTAATATTGCATCAAAAAGATTTTATCTGTGCAATTTTTGTGCAGTTTTTGGGAAATATTTGTTACTGACTAACTAGTTGTTAGCCAATGGATGATGCATGGAAATCAATAAAAATATATCACATTTGTTACTTTGAAATTCAAAATCACCATGTGTTATTATAGAGATTAATCGTTAGCCAGTAAATAAATTCACCCCCTTATACCCCGCATAGCTTAGCCTGTGTTTCGGCTTCCATACACACTTCATGAATTTTCAGGTCTTGGCAGCCATATTACAGGCAAAATATGGCTATTATTGATACAGAGATAATAATGATAATGATGGTAGGTCAAGCTTTTTCGCCAATGCTGACCAAACACAAAATCTTTTAATGTGAACTTTATTTCAATTAAACTGTGAATCAATGACATAATGAATGCACGTGCTTTTTAGTTATAAAAAAAGTTCTTGTCCCTTGAAGATGCTGTTTGTAAAAATAGTAGTTTCTGGGATGCATGGATATTAAACCTATATGCGTTTTGGTTTTATAATTGGAAAATTTTTAAGTACCAAATAACCGGTGATTGTATATGGAAATAATAACATTTATTATTCTTTCTCATAGATACTTTTCATGTTTGAAGAACGTACCAAAGCATAAGAAGCAATGTACTGGAGCTTGTGATGTCCCTTATACATTGACTGAACAATGTCAATTCAATTTTGGCAGTTCTTCAACAGCCTGCACAGCTGTAAGTTGTTCTTATATGACCCACATTCCTCGTTCATGGTGATTTGTTGTGTTGAAACTGAAATATGTCTAATGTTCTCGTTATATATTATTCCTGCAATTTTTTATATTTTTTATAAACCTGCAGGCAAGCTTGCCATAGTTAGTTAACAACGTTGTTTTTCAACACTGTAACAACAACCTTAAAACGTAAATAAAATACCAAAATAATGAATGGAAACGCATCATTTTTTCAACAATTGCATTAACGCAGCAATTTTCATGAACAAACAATTTATAGAGCAATTTGCGTATGAGTTTATTTCATTTAAAAAAATGGAATTTTTTTTTGCATATACAGGCTTATACATTTGACATTAAATTTTTAATTAGCACCTAGGAGTCGAATCTAAATGCTTTAAAAGTTGAAGCAATCAGCTCACTCAGAGCACAAAGCCCTCACAACAGAAGATCTAAATTACGACAATCAAACACTTTTTTTATCCATTTTTTAATTACACAAAATCTCTTAGGACGTCTGTCGTAAAAAATGACGTTAACGTATAGTGCGTGTGTGTGTGAGTGCGGTGAAAGCGTTTACGAAGGTTGTTTTTTCTTGGTTTCAAGGTACAGTTGGAGCATGCATGTTATAGACCTTCTATTTTTTATTCATTTAAGTGGAAGTTTAATCCATGTCAGAAATTATGGTGTCAAAATCCCCAACGAAGAAACAACTGTCAAACAAATTCAAATCCTGCCCTTGATGGTTCCATTTGTGGCAGAAACAAGGTTTGTGAATATAAGTAAGCCTAACAACTATCTCAATGTTCAATATTTTGAGAAGTATAATAGAGCTTGTAACGTGGTATTTCTTTTGTAGCATTGCTCAAAAGGGTTATGTGTTCCAGATACAAATCCAATTTTTCCTGCTCGTACAACTAAAAAAATGAATATAGTACATGGAAACTGGGGATCGTGGTACTCGTGGTCGAGTTGCTCACAAAGTTGTGGTGTTGGTATTCGTAAAAAAATAAGAAAATGTGATTCTCCTAAGTGAGTAATAAGAAAAGATTCCTATTATCGCGTTAAGAATTCTGTTATTAAAATCATAATTAATTCTTTCCTGTTCATATGCTTTACTGTGTATTTGTTTTTAGGCCAGGACCAAATGGTTCTCCATGTTTTGGAAAAAATATAGAGACTGATTTATGTAATACTGAAGTAAGTTGCTAAAATTATTTTAAGATTTGCACCACTCCTAAGAAAAATAAAAAATATAAATATTGAATTATTGTTGGATGATTAACTGAGTTTAAATAATATTAAAGGGGCTGAAAAAAGGCTGTTGGTTTTCGAATTTAGTGACTTACATGGAAATCCAAGCTTATAGTGGTGAAAATCATTCATGGTCAATGTGGACAAAAACTACATTTTAAATCAACCTAAATATTTTATTAGTTTTTTAAGAATGGCATAAAATTTCCCAATATTTATATCACAATAATTCGTTATAATAATATTCGTTATAAACACTATCCACTACTAAGACGTATGTGTGTAAAGTGTGTATAATTTCTTGTACTTTTTGGCTTTTCGGTTTATTACACCATTTCTTCATGATGTCTAAGTATTATGAGTAATGTTAATGACGAGGCGCCTACTTGAACAATTTCTGAGTCCCTTCAAGCCTTAGAATTTTCTTTCATCGAATGATAAAAACAGAAGCATAATAACACATTTTTAAATCTAATTTTTACGTAAAGTATTCATTGTACCGTACAGGCATGTTCCATCCTAAAGTCGTATAAATCCATTCGTGCTGAGCAGTGCAGGAGCTTGGAGTCAAAAGGATGGACATTGTATACAGATAATGCTTTTAATGTAAGATGTAAGTATGTCACTACAACGAAACATATTAAAGACTTCATGATGTTGTAGAATTCGATATTTTTAGATTTATATAGGTGTTATTGCAATGTCGAAAGTTGTTCGTAATCTGCAATATAATTGGCTGTCTTTGTTTTTATGAAGTTTCTTTTTAAGAGAATAACTGTAATTTAGATATTTATCATTAACCTTTCTCGATTTTACTTACCAGTTCCATCCCTTTCCAGCATTGCGTAGGGTGATCACTTCGATGCAAACCATTGACATATAATCTAATTTATATATTGATCTTTCTGTTTTAAGTGAAACAAAGATATAACAATGTCAACTGCTCATTTGAAGAAGGATTTTGCAATTGGAAAAATAGTCTTAATAACAATATGGATTGGCGAATGAATAGTGGAAAAACAAAAAGCTACAAAACTGGTCCTTCCAATGATCATACATTCAAGAATGAAAAAGGTCTGCATCTTTTTATCTTCGATTTACCAAGTCCTTTTATTCTCTTAGTAAAATTGTAAATCAAGTTTGAAGCCATAAATTCCCCATACTGAGTTAAATAATTTTACTTTTACACATTTTTCTGATGTCAATTACCATTAATCCTTTAGGAAAATACGTCTTCATTGAAGCATCTATATCTTACGACAACAAAGTAAAAAAAGGAGATGTTGCCAGATTGATCAGTCCAAATATCAGAGTACCACGAATTTGTTTTAATATGTTTTATCATATGTACGGTAGAGACATGGGTAGCTTGAAAATTAAACTTCTGTATGCGAATAGTACTGAACAGGAAGTATGGAATAAATCAGGAAACCAGGGAGATAGCTGGAAGAACATGCAAATTTCTTTGCAGTCTGTTTCTGACTACAGGGTAAGTCGTTTTCTTATCTCTATTTCTTGATATTTATACTTATTGTTTTTTATATATGTACTGGTCATTAGCCCGTGGAAAAATCCACAGGTTCGTCCGTCCTTTTTATACCGCATTGCGTGCGTCTCGCTACTTGCGCAGCTAAGCTACCATTTTGCGTGACAGGCAGACGGACAGACGTATACGGGTATTATAATATAGATTGTGGTAGAAGCTGTGCGTGGAGTGTATTGGACTAGTGATATTGCTATAGATGACATATCAGTGGTGGCTGGATTGTGTAATTCTGATCAGAAAGGTATGGAAATATAGAATATAATCACTTCTTAAATAGAATAATAGTTGAAACATTTAAAATTCTCTCTGTATTTTCCAGATCAGAATCCCTGTGTGATTTCTTGTCGTTCGCGCAATGCACAATCTTTTAAAATGAACATAAAAGTTAAAGATGGAACAAAATGCTATTCCAATAGAAGCAGCGACGTGTGTCTTGAAGGAGTATGCAAGGTATAAAAATTCATGGTGAAACAAAATTCAGTCGTTAATTAAACTAACAAACTTTTGCCCTCACATATCAAGACAACACAAGTACAAGTTAAATACAATCCTTCACATATCGTTATAGAAATTTGGATGTGACAACAAGTTTGGTTCCAGTTTAACATTTGACAACTGTATGGTTTGTGGTGGCGATGGCTCTTCATGTATAAGACAAACGGACAAAATAGAATTGACCGCAACAAAAGGTAAATAAACCATTGGTCGCCACTTTTACTATTTTACTGACATATTACACTAGCGTAAGGGATGTCCGGGTTTTTAATGCTGGCAAAATACCTGTAGCAATCCCTGTAGCCAGTACTTAAAAATTAAAACTGTAAGACCTGTTAAAAATTTCTTGATGTTTTAGATTATGAAACCGTTCTCAAGCTACCGAAAGGTTCAACGTTTATCAACATAACGGAAACATCACATAAACCACATTATATCGGCTTACGTAAAATGTTTCACAACAGTATCTACTTGAGTACGAAGTATGAAGATTATTTTGTGATTGATGGCGTTTCTTTCCACTTTCAGAAAGTTTCTAATGGTTTTCAACACATTTCATGTCAAGGTCCTCTTCAAAAAGATATCGATGTCGTTGTAGGTTTACTTTATTTGCTTAATTATAATGATTTTAAAATGTATAATGGTGAAGATACCACATTTTATAAAAGTGCTTGTGTTAAAATTGTATTCCGCATAAGGAATCTGTTTGTTTAAAGTCTTACTCATGAAATGTTTTGCCGTGATATTTTCCCGCCACTTTTGCGACCATGCGTCGTCTTTGTGCACGTTTATTTATTTATTTTTGCAGGCGTACACTTTTACCAGTGAACGAATACGACCTCTTTCATTGGCTTATGAATACTTTGGTCCAATCAGTGGGAAAGTAACGTACCAATACAAGATTAAAAGATGGCAAACATGCTCTCGTTCTTGTGGCACAGGTGGGTCGGACGTACAAGTGCACAAATTGTAAATAATTCACCGATAGATATTTGATGAAGTATTAATGCAAAAATTGTGTTAATAAGCGAATGAGTGACTAACAAACTAAGAAATTACTATATAAATACGAAAGAAAGAAAGAAAGAAAGAAAGAAAGAAAGAAAGAAAGAAAGAAAGAAAGAAAGAAAGAAAGAAAGAAAGAAAGAAAGAAAGAAAGAAAGAAAGAAAGAAAGAAAGAAAGAAAGAAAGAAAGAAAGAAAGAAAGAAAGAAAGAAAGAAAGAAAGAAAGAAAGAAAGAAAGAAAGAAAGAAAGAAAGAAAGAAAGAAAGAAAGAAAGAAAGAAAGAAAGAAAGAAAGAAAGAAAGAAAGAAAGAAAGAAAGAAAGAAAGAAAGAAAGAAAGAAAGAAAGAAAGAAAGAAAGAAAGAAAGAAAGAAAGAAAGAAAGAAAGAAAGAAAGAAAGAAAGAAAGAAAGAAAGAAAGAAAGAAAGAAAGAAAGAAAGAAAGAAAGAAAGAAAGAAAGAAAGAAAGAAAGAAAGAAAGAAAGAAAGAAAGAAAGAAAGAAAGAAAGAAAGAAAGAAAGAAAGAAGAAGAAAGAAAGAAAGAAAGAAAGAAAGAAAGAAAGAAAGAAAGAAAGAAAGAAAGAAAGAAAGAAAGAAAGAAAGAAAGAAAGAAAGAAAGAAAGAAAGAAAGAAAGAAAGAAAGAAAGATAGAATAACTGAGAATACAAACAAAAGGGATGCATTCGATTATATTTGTTTTCACCTTTTTATAGGAAAACAACAATCTGTAGTTGCTTGCATTCGCTTACAAGATTCACAAGAAGTTAATCACAAACATTGTCGACATCAGAAAAAGCCGCTTTATATAAGATCTTGTAATTTGCAAGAATGCCGAAGAAAGTAAGTTTAGCTTGTTTGAACAATGTATGAGGATTGCGTATAGATTTTTATGATGACGTATTTTCGTAACTGTATAATGCCTTTTTTTAAAATTTGACTGTAAATGAACATTTACATAATATTGATAAAAATGATTGGTTTCCTCATCTTCATCATTAACATCTGACCGTCTCAGAAGCTACTATTAACCTATTTCTTTCAGGTTCAAATGGGTCATCAGGAAATGGAGCGACTGTTCTAAGACGTGCGGTGCGGATTCTAGAAAAACTCGAGTTGTAGAATGTTTAAATGTATTTGAAAATGTTTTAACCCAACCTTCTTTTTGTCCTCGAAGAACTCCCATCACAACAATACGATGCCCCACCAAAGAATGCCCACGAGTATATAAATGGACCACAGGCGAATGGAAAAGTTGCTCGAAATCATGCGGAATTGGTACCCGCACTCGAACAGTAAAATGCATTGATGCCGAAAGTAAAAACACTGTTAATGACGTCAAATGTGTCACCAAAAGCAAGCCAAACGTTTTGGAGCCTTGTAACATACAAGAGTGCGATATCTTCATATGGCGCGTTCACTTAGAAGGGAAATGTTCGCAGACCTGTGGAGGAGGGTATAAAGTTCGTATAGTGTATTGCGTTAACGAGAAGACTAAGTTATTTGTTGAGAATCGATACTGCGATGGTCCTTCACCGCAGAGAATAGTGCGGTGCAATGAACAACAATGTCCTGAATATGCTTGGGGTATTGTTGAATCGAGTCCGTGTTCAGTCACGTGTGGAAACGGAACAAAAGAAAGAACAATACAGTGTGTTGATAAAGCAACCAATCAGAACACAGCTGACAAAAAGTGCTTGCATAAAAAGCCTCCAAAAATCATTTCTTGTTACGAAAGAAAATGTCCAGGGTAAGCAATTGGTTTTTGCAATATGTAAAGTAAAAAAAAAAGATTTATTTTTTATTCTGATAAGGATGATAATGGGTGGAAAGATGGTGAAAAGGAGACCTCATATTTTAAATCCAATACACGGTCACCCATTTTATTTTCCCCTTGGTTTTTCTCTGGTTAATTAGTAGAAAGTTCCAAGTAATACTCAACAGCCTCTCTGATGACTGCCCACTGCAAGTATGCTTAAAATTTCCAGTTCCTTTATTTTAAAAACTTTTAAAATCCACTTTACTGTAGACAGAAACGCAATTAGTGTTTGAAATCAAAGTTTTCAGTTCCGTTGCTTGGAAAATCTGCTTCGAAATATTATCAAATATTGTTTGTATCAATTGTTTGTATTATATTTAGCTTCAATGTAGCCTATACCACGTGGGGTAGTTGTAGTGCAGCTTGTGGACGTGGTATCCAGAAGAGAGAAGCTTACTGTGTATCAGAAAACTATGAGACGATCTTATCTCCTAAAGAATGTGCAAAGGGAGATTTGTTATTAAAGAGAAGCTGTCAAAGAACACCATGCGCGAGATCAGGTAGATATTTTAAAGTTACTGTAGCTGTCCTTTCTGAACTCCACTTATGTGATAGGATACTTCGTTTCGGTGGGGGGTCTATATGGGAAAGATCTCAAAATTGAAGGAGGATTAGGCATTACGCAAATAACTTCAAATGGAAATTAGGGAAACAAAATACACAATGTCTTCTCGATGTTTTTTAACTAATCATAATTTTTCAGAGTACATGATGTCTATCAGAGAAGATTCATTTTTACATCGGTGCATATACTTGGTGGTCATTTCTGACTCCAAACTTGTTTCAAAATTAAAAAAAAGATCAAGAAAAGCGTATAAAATCAGAAAAATTGAACCTGAGATTCTGATAGATATCCCGAAGTAGATGAGTTGGGAATACTGGAATTTATTTTGATGTATTTTTATGTCTAGGCAATGTTTTTAACTTTTTAGATAAACTTTTCTGTAATTTTGATTCACAAACCTACTGTGATTGGGCGAACACTAAAGACGATGATTTTGATTGGACAATTGGTAAATCTACACCTTCAATTAATACCGGCCCGTCGAAAGATCATACAACGCGTTCAGGTAAGCATTGTGAAAACAAATGAGTATACGTAATTTTTTATCCTTTTTTACTTGCACATATTTTTGTTAAACTTTATTTCCCAAAAAAAATCCTTGATTATAAATTAAAACCTAGTCTGAGGGTTCACTTATTTATGTATTTGTTTTCCACACACCAGTTTAAACAAGTAATTTCTACTTTTAACTTACAATAATTCAGGTTATTTCGCATACATCGAAGCATCTCGACCTAGAAAACGTGGCCATAAAGCTGAATTAACCTCAAAATACCTCAAGATGAAAAAAGGCTGTCTGGAGTTTTGGTATTACATGAAAGGTCCATCGGTAGGCCAGTTACGAGTTCGCGCTGTATCTAGCCTTGGTGAGCGGGTAGCGTTTGAAAAAGAGGCTCACCAAGGTGGACGTTGGTTGCAGGCGAAAATACTTGCCAACGAGACAGAAGCAGCATCAGGCTACAAGGTATTTTTTTGTTTTGATGTACTGCTTTACCAGTTGTGTTAAGTAATAATAAACGATTAAATTATGGATAACATTAAACTACAAAAATACCAATACATGCATAAAGATTTCTGACAGTATTGGACTAATAAATATAAAAATTGCATTTGAGTTTGCCAACACAATGCAAGACCATTGAAAAAATAATTTATGCATGCAAAGCTCTCCATTTTAGTACGTGATTGAGGGTATTGTCGGATATGGAGTTTATGGAGACATAGCAATAGATGACATCAAATTTCACGACAAATCATGTGGGAAGATTACAGGTATTAAATCGATCTCAAAAATTTTTAATTTGGATACTCTGTATTTCATCAAAATGCCCTCTGACTCCATTGGCAACCACTTGTCATCCTCGATGGAAATATTTCCCTAATTTAACTGCATCGTTTATTCTGGATATTGTAAATAACATTTCCATGATTTACTAGAAAATAATTCACAAAAAGAACTTCGAATGTGGTTTAAATGCTATGTCGCGGTTGCTATGTTAGGAGAGGCGCTGTTTTCCTTGCTCGTGTCACTTTGTTTATTTGGATCTGTAGTAAACTCCTTCATAGAATTTTTTTTTTACCAATAATTTTAATTTATGTGCATTTCTTTTTTTCTTATTAGTTTTAAAGAATTGTCGCGAAATTTCTCCATATTGCCGACATGAGAAGAGAAATGACTACTGTGTCAAAAGTGAAGCGTATCGAAAACTTTGTTGTAAAACATGCGCTGCGATTTTAACGTAACTATATCTTACGATGTCCAAGAAGAAAGAAACATCATGTGTAAACTCTTTGTAAAGTCTGTAATCCATTAAAAAGAAAAGGATAAAAGAAGGATAAAACACGAAGCGGAATACAGAAAGAAGAATTATATCAGAAAATTGATTTATATTCAAGAAGACTTTAAATATTTCGCCGTCTGTTACATAAGCTAAAGCAGTTATTTTTTTTTATTTACTTGTCATTCAACCTATTTTCATTTGTTAAGTTCTTTTTTTTGAATACAAGAAATTTTGCATCATTGCAACTTAGCTTTGCGCTTGCGCCTGTATTTGGACATTGCAACAAAGAAGTACTCAATTGGTACGCTGGTATGACTTGTATATGTAAGCACTAATTTTCTAGTCCTGTAAAATTATTTGTTTTGTAAAAAAATGTGCATTAGATGACAATATAATTTATTTAACCAATTGCTCGAGTCATGTCTTTTTCACCTTTGTAAAATGATATCGCCGTGTCAGTACAATCGCACCCCGATTCTCAACAGACTGGAAATTAGGGAGGGGTGCTAGGAAAATTTCATTTTATTGATTAAAATTGCCATATTGTGTATATGACCAATGATAATACTGACAGTAGAAGAAAGATCATCTATAGTAAAATCTGATAAGTAGTGGGAAAGAAGATACCAAATAACAAACCATTTGCCTGTGTTGTGTATATACAGATTTCCTGGTACCGGTAAAATTTTGTTCGTTAGACGAAAATCTTAGCAGGTTAGCAATGAATAGCAAATATCAGGTGGTTATTTTTTACACAAGCGTGCACGAAGAAATAGAACCCCACTCCCTGTTTGTTTTTGTTATTACATGACACTCCATCCTCTCGGTGCAAACGTATTTTTAAATGCCCTATACCTAATGTTTTATATCAGAGATTGTGTTCTAATAGCAATTGAACATACCAAAGTAATAATAAACAAGACGTATGATACGTAAACAACCTCACGAATAAAGTTTACAAAAAGCTG
Organism: Hydractinia symbiolongicarpus; assembly: GCF_029227915.1. Taxonomy (NCBI): domain Eukaryota; kingdom Metazoa; phylum Cnidaria; class Hydrozoa; order Anthoathecata; family Hydractiniidae; genus Hydractinia; species Hydractinia symbiolongicarpus. The sequence continues at coordinate 2,570,111 of NC_079882.1, read as the reverse complement.
TCTCTTAGATCGTGATTTCTGTTACGAAGTTAGACACGACATAATTTGCTATTTAGATAGGTAAAAATATTTATTACACCCTGTGAAGTTATTTTTCAAAATGAATGAAATGAAAATGTGAATACAAGTTTCATCCAGCCTTTTCAATCTTGTTTTAAATCATGTTTTTGTAGTTTTTTGTAGGAATTTTTCTTTAAAAAGTGTACTCGACATCTATCTTTGTAAGCACTATCTAGCAGTTTTGACGCAATGTTACTTAACCCTTGCAACGTTGGATAGTGACCCTACCTTTCTCACGCTACATTATATGCTTTTTATCAATTTTGCCGAACATTTGTTATTTGAAAGACATTATGCACGGCACACCCGTTTTACACCCACAAAATATCAAGACCAAATGTCAACTACAATGTATTATTTGTAGATCATTATTGTCCCTAAGAATTTCCATTTTTTTAAATAGTTAATTAAGTTAATTAAATAGTTTTTTTAGGAATCGAAATCGGAGAAATAAGTTCGCAACAGATTATTTTCGCTTAAAATCTCTTTTTAGATACAGTTTTGCAATCCGCTAAATACAATCCTCTTGGCAATCCTATCATAACTTTACTTGTAATTAGTCCTTAGGTTCATCCCCTCCTCCACATATTAGTTCAGATAGGGATCGTGTCGTTCTGTTAGTGTTTGAGCATCCTACTAGCCACCATCGTTCAATGCCCTCAAAGCATTTTTTGGTTATTTATAAGATGAGCAAATTCTTCTACAGATTCTTTATTAATGGAATTAATTATTATAGAATAAACTTTTTGTACCACTCCTTCCATAATTACATCAAAGTTTTTATCTGTTGCTTGTGGACAACCTAGTCCCCAGAACTTTTTTCTCTTTCTGAAGAAATAAAAGAAAAACCGTCGTCGTCCAAAATTGTCAGAAAGAGAAAAAAATCTGGGGACTAGGTTGTCCACAAGCTAAAATCTGGGGACGGAAATTGGCCTTTTGGATGTGTTTGAAGTAAGTGCTGAAAAATGGCGATAATCTAAGCATCAAGTCGTTGACGGCTTTAATGTTCTGTATATACAATGTTTCATTTACTCTTCCACGTCTTCGTACAAGTCTCTCGTTTATATTGATTTTTATTGATTTCTTTTTATCACAGCTATAAATTAACGTTTTATTTTCATTTCTGGTTGTCAATGATTTATTTAAAGAAGTAAATCTGACATCACGTGAAATGTTTTGATTGCAACACCTCCAAAGACAAGTTACTACTCAACGCGAATCTACGATTAATCAGCAGCCGGAAATACTCTTCTACTTTTTCTCCACATAAGTTGGAATTATTGCAAGGCATGCGTTTTTCTTGGATATTATTTCAAGTTTAAATATCAGTATGTTTTAAACGTTCATTTGATTTAGACCATGTGTTCACATGTTGCGAATAAGTATTATTCCGGAGAAAAATCATAGCAGAATGTAATGTGTAAGGACAAACTAGAAGAACTGGTTTTGAATTAACACGTCAGTTACTTTTCAATTAAGCGAAAACTTGGCGTTTGTTTTAATGTTTCGACGTTTGTAACTAATATCATTCATAATAAAATAAAGTACAAGTTTGATTTGTCTATTTGACTTTATTTCTATTTTCTGAAATTCGACCATCACCCTGAAGTTTGATAGACATCCAAAATTATGTCAACATCGGGTATCTCTGAGCAGGCGAACCTCGAGGTTTATCTGCTTAGAGATACCCGGACATACCCTGGGTATAATTTGTTATTGAAATTTAATAACCCAAGGTGATGAGATGTTTGGTTTGGCAAAATAGAGAAAAAAAACAGTTTAGTTTGCCGAAATAACCAACAAATACTCCTAAATAATAATAATAAAATCAGAAATGTGTTCTTAAATAAAAAATTTTGCTCGAAAAAAAAAAATGGGCTCGAAAGAGAAGATCAAGCCACTTTCTCTACATGTTAGGTTGGGTAACTAGACTTCTGCTGAAATTTATTTCATGCGCAGCATATATGACTTGATTTTGAGCAAGCAAATCTAGAAGACTATTTTTTACGTTATAATATTTTGGTAAAGCTTTTTGAAACATTTGTGTTTCATCGAGTAAGGCATCGTACTCGTTGTACGATGGAAAAATCAAGGTACGTTTGGCCACTGGTGTTTCATCTGATCACGCGCAAAATTTGATTGATATTTCAAAAACGAATCTTACCATTCGTAAAATAAAGAAACATTATCCTAAAACAAAGAAACAATCTTTTTCAAACGTATTTAAAAACGTTTGTTATCATTCTATCCATGCTTGTTTGTTCAGAAAAAACAAATTTTTGATGCTAGCTTTGACTTTAATTTGTTTTTAACTTAATCTCCATTCATATTTTCTGACGAACACGACAAAGTCTTTGAAATCGCACCATCACCCTTAGGGTTAATAAAAATCAAAAATTATGTCAATATCGGCAACAGGGTATGGGTCTCGGGCATTTGTGTCAGTTTATGGCGGGTATTGGGCCAGGGCAATCAACCAGTGTGTCGTCGGGTGTCACTTTTCTCATAACGGATTGACTCGGGTGTTGAAAGCCGTAAATTTACTACGATTTGCCTTTTTTCTTTCAAAATGGCGGAAGAAGTTGTTAAGATTTAGCCATTTATCAACGATTAATTCATCATTGCACTCACCAAAAGATACTTATATTTCTAGGCATACGTCAGTTTAAAAGAAAATACATACATAGAACAATAGTAAGAATTAATTGTATATATATAATTAGCTAGCCTCTAGTCTGGCCTTTTGAAAATAAAATCATGTCTGAAAATGCCTCTGCACAAAAGCAACGAAGGTTAGCTAGCTAGCTGAAATCAAAAGTTTTGTCGTTGGACCCTAATCAGGAATTTAAAAAATACTTATTAGGAATTTGTGTTTAAAGGAGGTTTGATCATACAATTTGAAAAACTAGCTCTTCTGCATTTTGACATTTCTCTTCTTCTGCACTTAAAACTTTTGTGCATGTGGTTTGAAACTTTCTCTTCGCAACTAAATCTGGTCTACAAAGAGGGTGCAGACTAGCCGCATACGCCGGGGGCACTATGTGGTAGCGAAGTTCTTAAAAGAACTGTGTTTTATAATTTTTGATAAGATTTACTTGATAAATAACTTATATATAAACTTTATTAACCCATTTCTCTTCAAACGCATTCTTTTAACTGTCGTCCGCCATGTTTGTGTTACAAGGTGTTGCATTTCGGAATGTTCCGGGCGAGATCCGGCGTGTTTGGGAAAGTGCGAGTGGTTTCAGCGGACAACCGTCAATTTAATTCGAAAAGTCACGCGAACTCGCCTGTATATATGCAGGCATTTGCAGCTTATCCCTCTTGTCTGTAAATTTACTCACATGGTCTGTATATTTTGTTCACTTTTCGCTAGAAGTATATATACTAAATTTTATGGAGAGTTATTAATTTCTAACACTGCTTGATCTTTTTCATGGCCAGGAACCAGTACGAGGGTGCAGATAAGCCGCATACGCTGTAAAAAGTGCAGGCATTTTCGGGTGAGCCAGGGGTTTCGAAAAAAAATCAAGTATTTTCCCGAATAAACCCACATAGACCCGAACAATGTCTGAAAAAGAAAAGAAAAACAGACAACTATAAAAATTAAAATAAACTTACTATGTGGTAGCGAAGTTCTTAAAAGAACTGTTTTTGATAGTTTATAATAAGATTTACTTGATAAATAACTTATATATAAACTTTATTAACTCCTTTATCTTCAAGCTCCTTCTTCCAACTATTGTCCGCATGGTATGTTAGGATTTGCATTTCGGGAATGTTCCGGGCGAATTCGGGAAAGTGCGGGCGATTTTGGACGACAATCGCCAGTTTAATTCAAAAAGTCACCCAAACTCGCCCTTGTATATGCAAGATTCACGGCTTATTGGCACCTTCTTAAATCAGTATGTGAATTATTCACCCTTGCACTCAGTATAGCGTCTGTATTTTCTCAGTGTGACAAGCGAAAAAATCAACCTAATTTTTTTATTAAAAAAAATCACCCAGGAGGAGTTCAGGTGTATTTATAAATGAATAACATTTTCTATTTCTCAAAATTTGATTTAGTTCTCGAAGAAGTAAGTGCGACATGTTAATTTATAAAAGAATTGTTAAGGGTTGGAAATTTTCTTCCTTAGGGTTTGAAACAAACTCTAACAACGCAGAGAATATTCAAAACTCATGTAAAAGGCAAAAAAAGGAGTAGCTTAAATTGGAACAGAAAAATACGTGCAAGCAGCAACAGTGATTAAAAAAAATAATTTCTCCCATCATGTTAAGCTATCAAAGACACATGCATCAGCAGTGATCTGAATTTCACAAAAAGAATGCCGACCTGTCAGATCGGTTTGCCGACCTAATTTATGCTTTAGGTCAGAAAAATTCTGCTGACCTTCGACTTAGATCGGCACTTGCCTGCCGTGCCAACTTTCAATTTTTCGGGTCACAGGGTTGTAAGGGAATATAAGTTTACCCACTTCAATTCACTAATTATTGTGTTGTTTACTTTTCAGCAGTAAGCTCTTTGATTCTGGCATTGCTGTGGCAGGAAAAAAGGTGCTAGGATTTGGTGAAGATAGGTCTTTTCATGTCGATTTCTTCTCACAGAAACATTGTTTGAGGTTTTGAATCATTATTGAGTGCAGATTGTTGTATGATTTACTTGAGTTACTTTAAAGTGCTAACAATGACTTCATTACAAAATTGACTGGAAATAACTTTCCCTCACCTATCACCTTTACCTAAGGCGGTGCCAAAAGAGCTTACTACTGGAAATGTAAACAATGAAATTCATCCATAAAAATATCCCACTCCAGAATTGCAAAATGTGGCACGACACTTTATTAATTGCTTATTTGTATTTGATCTTACTTTTTGACTTATATATATTGTTTTTAGGTATCCACGTACGCCCATGTCGACCATCATTACACAAGAGTTAAAAGATGTTAAATCCAGATTAAATACCTTTGTTCCAACTGCAGAAATAATTGGGTGTCATCCAGCTAACGTGCAAATAAGAATAACGTGAGTATTCGCTTAAGTGAAGGATTGGATGTATCTCTGTAAGTTACCTCTTGGTAGAAACACCAGACAATGTTACTTTTTTGTATAAACATTTTTTCAGGAGAACAAAACACAAGCAATGTGTATGTCAATTCCAATTTCCTCAAGATTATCCAAAAGTTCCAATTTTGTTGGAACTGAAGAGTAAACGGTTTCCAGATAAAGTACTGAATGCCATTGCGAATGTTACTGAATTAGAGTCTAAAAAGTTGGTTGGAAAACCGCAGGTAAGCAAGCGTGATGATATTTTAAAATACCTGTTGCCCCCTAGCTGTATTTTACTCCTTTAACAAATAGGATGAAAATCAAACTAACATTTGGTATACTTGTCAACATTTCATAGGTTTCATAAGTTTGTTATTTCCTTCAAGAGAAAGAAAAAAAGGAGGGTCAATAATAATAGTGGTTGTCTGATTTTAGGATACTGTATTAAATCTTATATATTCTTGCAACAGGATTAACGTTTCAACCTTGAAATAAAGGAAGATTTGCTAGAAAGGCGGGAATATCAGAGAGTCGGAATTATTTTTTTAATTCAAGAAAATTGCATTGTATTATTTTCAACACATGAAATTCGGAATTTTTATAAGGGTCACATAATTTTGATGGGCCAAAAGCATCAAAACACGAATAGGCTTATCACAAATCTATTTTGTTAAAAACAATTGAACTTTTGCTTAATATTTTACTTGGTGAACTTCTTACAATGCTACACAGCGGAAATGTTAGAAAATGTAGGTTGGGTACAAACTCAATGAAAACTCAATGATCATCCCAATAAGATCTGCATGGGTTTTAAATGGTCATGTGTAAAAAACTGTCCGGTTTTCCTTATAGATTATATCGCTTGTAAAATTTATAAATAAATTTATTGAAGACAACCCACTGTTGGTATGCTCTGAAGAAATTTCTCAAATAAAGAAAAAAATAATTTCTGAAGAAGACGAATTTAAAGTGAAGCAAAAAGCTGGTGTTATAGATTACAAAATAAAGTCATGTAGGTTAGTAAACGCTCTGTGTTTTGCTTTATTTTGTTCAAAATATTACCCCTTTTCTCTATGTCCAGAGCCTGTGCCAACAGATCTTGTGTATTTTTAAAATACCCCATGAAGGTCAAATAGGAAAAACATGTGTCAGTAATCAAATCAATTTTTTTTAGATATTTTTTACACATAAAAATAACAATTCCAGACCGATACCCAGAAGAATGTATAAGGTTGGTAAAATCTCATTTTATCTTATCAGTTATTCTTTGTTTTTAAATTCCAGTGTTTCTAATTCTAGTTTCTGTTTAGTATAGAACTCAAAGGATCCAATTTCCCTTCTATTTTGGAAGCTCATTTTTTCGGTCAAGCTAAAGAAATAGCCAGACAATGTATTCAACCACCATTAAGGAAAGATCCGAAGTAAGTAATTATCAGACATTAGGTTAAAATCGTTGACTGGATTTTACTTTAATGTTGAAAAATCCGAAAACAATTTGCAATGATATATTCACCCCAAACTCAATATGCGATGTAAAATTTGTCCCCTTGACATTATATTCTCCCAAATGACCTTCATAACCACGGCAACAGAGTGCCTTTACAGGTTCTTCGTATTTGGGATAGGTATACAGGGATTCCCTGCCTAGGACAAGCATTGATGGCATTTTAATTGCCCGAAGTACTGAAATATTTTTATGTATTTCACTTCCTAGAGCTCCACCATTTGAAGCGAAACCATCTATTCGTCCGGTATTGGAATACGTTTCCTCGCAATGCGTTCATAAATTTCCTGTTGAAACGTGTCCATGTTGTGGAAAACCAGCTTTAGCAGAAGATCCAGAGGTAATGTAATAATAACCATACTATAAAAAACTGTTGTTTTTTCCTAAATAATACAATGGCTGTTATTTTTAACAATAATTATTTCTTTTCTTTTTCTGGTTTAACTAGAACTATACGTATATAAATAAATTTTAACTTTAGCAGTCTTCGTGAAAAATGGTGTAAATTTTGAAACAAAATTTCATCGAATCCTTTTTCAGTCAATCCTTTTTTTAAATTTAATTCTCGAGAAATGATAGGACTTTGCGAAAGCTTGAAAAGCTTTTTTCAGTTGAAGTTCTGTCTAAAACTATATATTTTTGAAAAAATCTTTGTAAAACAGACAATGTATTTGCATCGATGGTGTCCGCTTTAGAGAGATTCCACTGTAGCTGTGTTATGTAAATTTCGCATTTTTTGCTATTTTCATCTTTTTTCTTTTACACTTTTGAACAGCAATGCGAAAGAAACCCATATGCTGATTTCTTTGTCGAATGGGTTTATTGCAAGCATATTTATCACCACACTTGTCTCGATAAATACATGAAGTCTCCGCCATTTACAGGTAGGACACAAGTTACTTCTACGTAAAGTTTCGCGGTTCAAAAAGAAACCCTTGTATTTCGTGAAATGTAATTTTGCTATTCTTTGAAGAAAAAACCCCGAAAATTCGCCGAAATTATTAGACGTTCACATTCTTATTGTTCATAATAGCAACAACGAATTTTCAAAGACTTTACCTTGAAGGAATTAATTTTCACGGAAATTAATTTTCGCGGTTTTTGACCATTTCGGCGAAAATTAAATCCCGCGAAAAGTCTGGGAAGGCCTGATCCGTGAGAATAAGTTCCCGCAAATTACGTAGAAAACTTTCAACCGCGAAAATAAATTCCCGCGAAATTTGCTAAAAAAATCAAAATCCTTAATTTTTTAATACAGATAGCCAGTCGAAATACAAAGATGATGACGGAAATATTTTTAGCATTCTACAAGATGACCTCGACGATGAATAATTGTAACTAAGAAATTTATTAAAAAGGTTTTCCAAGATAAAAAAACCTTTTAAAATTCATAAATTTTCTTCGATTTCCTTCTTTAGAAATGTATACCTAAACTTCGTATTCCCAGTGTTCGATTATATAGAAGTTTTGAAGTGAAAAAGACGTATTCCCTGATTTCACATATCCGTGAAATTCTTTTAAAAGCTTCAACCGCGAAAATTAATTCCCGCAAAATTTCCTTTGCTGAGAGATCCGCGAAAATTAATTCCCTTTTTTTCCGCGAAATTTAAGGAAGGGTCGTGTCCGCGAAATTAGTTCCCGCGAAAATTAATTCCCTTAAGGTATTTAGAGTATGTATGTGTGTGTTTTCAGAGGTTTCTACCGACATTTCATGCTCAAATGCTTATGCATCTTAAGGCTGGGATAATCCTGCACTTCTGCTTATTTTTCTGGTATTTGCTAGCCTCAATTGTGTATGGGTTAAACAACTTCACCGAGAAAAAGAATTATAATTCAGGTGCCAAATAATTGATAAGAAGCCATGTTATTCTGTATTTTTTAGGTGGTAAAAAATGTTTAAAATGCGGATCTAGAATATATCATGAAAAGTGGAACATCTCGCCCGAACTGGCAGAAGAAAGGTGGGCTCATAAAGAAGCTAGAAAAAGAGAAATTGAAGAAGTTACAGATTTTTTAGATTTAATGTGAATGTTGAATCAGAAAATTGTGGTCTATTATCGATTTTTTAATTTCTCTTATTTTCACGAAACAATTAAAAAGAGTAACAAAAATTGAAAAATTACACAGTCCCTTTTTTCGAGACAAAAAAAATCGAAACCAAAATTATTTTCCGAGTTAACGAATTAGGAATCAAGTTTACTTTTTTTATTTCCATTCTGATTTGCATACATCTCATATGTAAATAAAAATCTGAAAAGATATATAAAATTCAAATAACTATTAAACGAAACAATAAAAAATATACTACCTTATTAATAGTAGTAGTATTCGCGGCTATTTAATTTTGCGAGCTAAAATTAATACATTTCACCAGTATTAATCTCCGAGGATGATGAAACACTTCGTAGGTGCAAAAAAAAGTTGCGAAAGAAAAAGAAGTGAAATTAACGTTTGCGGAGTTGTCTTGTATTTATAAACTTAAATTCCGCACTTTGAAAGTAAGGATAGATGCTCACAATCTTTGATTTCTCATTTTGTTCTCAATTTTGACGCGGTCGCAATTTTCCTCTTTATTCAGTGTAAAATTCATAATACATCAGCAAAAATAGCTATTTGATGTTATTCATTCGCAATCGTAAATTTCGCACTTTAAAAATATTCACATTCGCAATTTTGTATTCTGAATTTCGCATAATTGGGTAGCTCTTGTTCCTAAACTTTTCTTCCGCTTTATTTTAGAGTTTAATGATAATTTTTAAGGTTTTGGCCAAAGGATAGCGCTCATTTTGAGCCAATAATATTTAATTTTATTCCATTATGTCCCAAACCCTAAAAATAATATCACTGAAAAAATAGGCATTCTCGTCTTAAGAGGTTCATCTCAAACAGCTTTGGGGACGAAAATGAATCAAAAGCTACTCTTTTGTTCTGCAATTTACTTCAAACATAGCGTGTATGAAACGAGTTCCAAATTTTGTCATTTATCTATATGCTTAGTCAATATTGGATTGAAATAAAAGTGATCAAATTATCATTATCCATATAAAAATAATTTTCGTATGCTTGTTTAAAAATTTATATAGTTTTATCGTCAAAGCTAGTAATTTTTTTCAAAATTTTTAAAATATTTATATATTAATATTGATAATTACAGTTCTGCAAGATTTCAGTTTATTTTTGCGGATAAGAGTGCAAAATCAATCCGAACTTTGTCTTGCAAAATTATAAAAGTAGTAAAAAAAATTCTAATAGCAAAAATTGCAAAACTAATAATTTTTATTATCTTCTAACGCATCAGCAATAAGACTTCTGTAGACCTCCTGAGGAGCGTCCATGCCCCAAATAAAATCGAGATGCATCCACGAATCAACCAATTTTTGAAGTTTGACAACACCAGAAGGAAGTTTTTTCAGCAATACGTTCACATCTTTAATATCAGCCAACCAATCATGGCCACCATAATACAGGACGGTGGGGACATGGAAGTTTGATAAGTCATACAATGGTGGGGTGGACTAAAGAATGAATATTTCTTGAAAAGTATTTTTAGAAATATCTTAGCGTAACAGTTTTTTGGCCAAAATATTCGCTAACTAAACTTGTTTTTAAAGTTAGTAAGAAAGTCCAAAAATTCTTAAACTTGGACATTCAGAAAAAATAAAAATTTCGGTATAAGAAAGACGTAAAAGCGATTTCCATTTCCTTTTTTAACTCTGCCGTATTTCCGTAAGTTTGGAGTACGGCATTTAATTCAGAAACGATATTCCACAAATTTAAAACGTTATAACTTGAAGTCTATAAAATAAACAAAGACACACCTGATTGTAGCGTTCCAAATTCTCTTTTTCTCCCCAATCGTACATTTGGAAATTTCCTGTTTTATATGCCTTAAAATAAAACAAGAAGGTTCAAATACATTATGTGTTAAAAACTTTATAATAAACATTTATGTCAGGGAAAAATGACAAAGGTGTAAAAAATAGTCATTCAGAAAACTAGTAGAAACGTGTAAACACATTTTCGAAAATCGCAATGCATAGCGTTTCAGTGTCTCGTGGATTTTTCCTATCACAGACAGAATTCGCGAAAGTTCATAGAATTGTTATATATCTAAAACCAAGGTAGACAAAGTTTCTCAAAGTATTTTTAAAACAACGGTGGAAAAACTATAAACGTTTCTCCCGACATAGGCTGTATTCTCTGTATAACTTCGGCCTGCCAAAACAAAATATATACATTGTCATTTTATAAATAGATATAACATATCATAGCAAAAGAATGAAAGAAGTACCTGAGCATAGTGAACCATATTGTGCACAGAAGTACCGGCTGGGGAATGAGTCATGTAAACATCCAAACGAGTCTAATGTAAACAATAGTGTAGCAACTTTTTAAAATGATCAGCAAGTGAGAACAAAAAATAAGTCATATGTACCTCATTCATCTGCGGTTTATCGTATCCACAAATTACAAAAACAATATTCGCACACACGCTCTTTAAGACAGACTTTGTGCACATGTGAGATGCCAGCCATGTGATAAGTGGAGATTGTGGCAGAAAATCTCTTACACCAAGAATTTTGAAGAGCCACTAGTAAAATTTGAAAAAAATCGTTTAATTTAAAACTTCACTTTTCATACTACAGAAATCATTTTTAGGTAATATAAAGGCCGGCGCAAATGCATCAAAATTTTTATCAAAATCGAGTATCTTGATTTTGATAAGATTTTGATCAAAACCCGAATATTTTGATGAAATCGAATTTGTCATTTGCAATGTCATCAAAATGAGTTTGATAAAAACATTCGAATTTTGGTATTTCAGTCATTTTAGAATTTAATATGAGTGAGCTCGTTGATTCAGACGACGAAAAGCCTACCCGAGGACCAACACGAGATTGGGTGAAAAGAAGACCAAATAAGGGATATTTAATAATATAATAAAAGAATTAAGAGTCGAGTATCGTTCATGCCTTGGAAGCTATCGACGGCAAACATGTGAGACAACAACCGAAAAATGGTGGCTCGTTCTATTATAATTATAAACATACCCATTCTATTATTCCGATGGTTATAGCAGGTCGAAAGACTCCATCTTACACGATTTTGCACTCAACGCAGTGGAATAAGAAATAAATTTTGATGAAATCAACCCAAATGCATCAGAAACTAAAATCTATTTTGATGAACCAGTTTGATGGATTTTGCTGAAAATTTGGATGCATTTGCGCTGGCCTTAACTCTAAAATGCTCTTTGCATGAATCGAAAAAAACTTTTATCTACCTAAGTTAAGCGCAAATTAAATATTCGCGCAATCCTTACAGGTCAATATGAAAAAAGCTTTATGAACGCACCAATACCTATCTTTTTTTAATTTTACATAAAGGGATATTTTCTATGTCTTTAAAAGCTTTGGATTTAGGCCAGGATTTTCAAAGCTATTTAATTTAAGAATTTTGTGTAAAATACTCCAAAGCTCTTTTTTTCCAATTGTTGTCGCTGAAGGATTGCGAAATTTAGATGTGCGCAAAAGTTTCACGAATTAAGGCAATATAAAGTTGTTTTCAACCCTCTATTTACCTCAATCTCTGGAATAAAGCTTGCCAAATACTTTAGTGGACTTTCCATATGACCCAAATATGCCACTGGTGCAAGTGCATAAAACTTCTTAATTCTTTTTGACAAAACTTTATTCCGTGAAAATCCAGCAAAAGCTATCATTGTACCCTGGGAATGACCTGCATAATGCAATTGTTGTTGACCTGTTTCTGAGACTATATATTCGATAACTGCAGGCAGATCTTCTGAAGCCATGCTATCCCAACTGAAAATAAAGTGTATAGCAACATTAATGGTAATGCAACTAAAAAAGATTTAAATGAAGAAACTTACGCTTGTAAGTTTTGCGATTCCAGCTCGACCGCGAATTTTTTATTTCACGGGAAAAAACTTTCACGGTGTGCGTATTTAAAACATTACGGGAATAAAAATATTTTTTGACACGCAGAATTTTTTTCTTTAGTATTGATCGCGTGTTTGTAATTTACAACAACTTACCTAAATTTCCAAAAGGCATCTGACTCGACTTTTAATGTCTTGTGTGATCTAGAGTAAGTGTTTCCTCTACTATTTCCCAACCAAACATCAAATCCAGCATCGGCAAGCATGAAAGCTAAACTTTCATTAACTGGGTTAACAATCCAATCAGCACTGGAACAAAGGAGTCCATGTTGCAGGAATATTACTTGTCTTTTTTCTGATGACTTCATGCCTTTCCCATGAGGAATTCGATGTATTCCAAGAATGTATCCATCATTTGTTGTGACAAAGTGCTCTTCAGCAGGATACCCATGATATGTAATAATTTCTGGCTACAAAATATTAAATTACTATAAATAGCTACAATTTGCAGTATACATTTTTTATAAGCAAAATCTTATACGAAACACAAAGTTAATCTTGAACAAACACGTAAAATTGGTCTTCCTTAGCAGTAGGCAAGGAAACTAAACAACATCCAGCCTTCTGGGCCTAAGCGAATATTTTGTTACTTATAAGAGAATGCGAGCAAAATGGTGCAGTAAAATTCATTAACGTTGATTTGTGGCCTAATCAAGTATGCTCTTATATCAGTTTTTTTCAATTTTTTTCTATCAGTATAGCAAGCAGTAACATAGATTGCTAATACTTACCACTGTCATGCCAGTTTCGGGATCAACGGCCGAAGTTGTCTTCGTATTGATAAATAAGAAAAAGACCAAAAGTAATGTCAAAATATATAATTTTAACATCTTCCTTTAGCTTTAGAAAAAAAAAAGCTTGATAGCCACTTTTGCTTTGTCTTGTCTTGTCTTTTCTTGTTGTGCGTATCGTACGACTGTTTTGTCACGCGCTATGTTTACATTTGTTGCTGCCATTATGTATGTAATACACCGAATAAATCAAAATAGAGAATGCACAAAGACTTCTAATCCTTTAAACTCAAAAATTTAAAAGAAATAACTACGCATTTAACTTCAGATATATTTTTAATTTATAGATATGTGCAATTCAGTCCATATTGCGCAAAATTCGAAAACAAAAACTTATCAAGTAAATTTTTATTCATTTTGTTCTTTTAAACTAAATTCTATACAGAGATAGCATTCCATGCCCGTCTTCAATTGATTTTTGGAGCGATTTCGCATGGTCGATCCTGGTCTGGTAGCTACTAGACTATAGGGTTTTTACTCTCCCGGTTAGTAAATATGGCATGGTGCTGTATATATAGCAATGAGCAGGGTGTTTTGGATTTTTGTAGATGTACACAGTCTGCAAATTAGGATATGTAGCTATAATTAGTCTATAAATAAGATACGATAATCTATTCAGGAGATTTTTCTAACTGGACATTTAGGCAATGACTTGCTATCTTGATAAATTTTTTTGGTTTTAATATTTTTAGTAGGCACAATAAAACAATTCAATTTTTGCTAGTGCCATGCCACAGGTAAAATTTTGCTGGCATAACACAACTTTTTTATAGCTAAGCAACTTTTTTTATAAGCAATTTAAAGATTTAAAAAATTATTAAGCAACAAAAAAAATTAATTTGTTGCAAAAATAAAATTCCAAGAAAAAAAAGTTACAAAAAATTCTTTGTTGCACACTTCAGTTTATTTTCAAGAACTTTCTTTTTTTTTTACAAAAATTATGAAAATTTGTTGAATAAAATATGCAAAAGGCCCAGATATTCCCTTCTTAAAAAAATATTGCCAATGACAATGTTTACTTTAGACGTGCGAAATATCACACTTCTAAAGTGTTCGTTTTTATCGTAGACGAGCGAAAGGAAGCACGCTTGAGTCAATCATTTTATTTTCTCTTGAATTGTTCTGAGTTAAATATTGTTAAATTTTTCTGTTCGTGAAGTTCACGAACAGACATCTAACATTATCTGTCATTGTTGTTGTTTGCTTTCGTGTTGTTGCTTCAGAACCATAGCAATTAATAAACTTTTAAAAAACTTTTCTTGATTTTTTTGTTTGGTATTTCCCATTAATTTTGAAGAGGGCAAGGGAATTTCCCATTTTAATTCAATGCATGCTTAAGCCATAAGTAAAACGAAAGTGAGTTTTACGGCCTTGTTGTGCCCTCCCAGTTATCTACACAGCCGATAAAAAAAATGAACAATTTATTTTCAGCCGCATTATCTTCTTTGAGATTGCACGCCTTGATAATTTAGAGGTGCTGTAAATCACACACCTTGCCTTCATAAATTAAAGCTTAGGCACGCGGCTCATCACTCCCCTTCAATATTTATATGACAAAGACTGCAATGAAGTTGTTTAACAAATAAATAAAATATTGTTATTAATTCAAATTTCAAACTGCTAATACAAACCCAAAATAAACAGAAGATACGTTCTAAAGAAACTTTGTGTTCCTCTCTAATAGTTGTGCATAATATGTTTCTTTGTAGATTCAATGATGAGTGTTGTAATTAAAAATTTTCAAAAGTCAACTGTTCTGAACTTGTGGACAGTTCGCAGAGATCTGTTGTTGCTGCGGAGTATCATGGGTTTGCATTCATTTAACATTGGTTTGATATTTTTGTCCAGTAGAAAGATGAAAGAACTAAATGCAAAATACAGATCTATACATGAACCAACAGACATTTTGTCCTTTCCTGTACACAGTCATATAAATGAAAGTACTAAGAGAAATATAAGTCATGAAGAACATGATTTAGGAGATATATTTTTGTGTCCACAAGTGATTAAAAGCAAATATGAAGTTGAGGATCATAATATTAGGAAAATATTTGTACCTTTGTTAACACATGGTTTATGTCATCTTTGTGGTTATTTACATGACACTGAAGAACAATACGAGATGATGCATAACAAAGAAATTGAAATATTACAACTTTTTTCTAAAAAGACTGGAAAAGTGTTTTTTCCTGCTTAGTGGTGGTTATAGAATTAGCATTTTAAATTATAAGTTATAACATCATATGTTTAGAATGGCTATAAAAAGTAAATCTTATTAAATAAGATTTCAAATTTCTTGGTTAAAGTTATATGTATTAATACTTAGGAAATTTTTAACTATATAATGAATTTTCAAGTCAGTTTTCTTATCTGTTCATGTTTAGTTTTCCAATTTAATTTGAAACGGAGTACAATGAATCTTTAATTTATTTTAAACTTTTCTGACTTTAAATATTGCAATCATTTTTTAACCTTCAGAAATTATGATATCAAATGAGAGAAGTTGCTTTGCTGAAATCATTACCAACAAATCACCAAATTATGTTGACTTGTTTCACCAAAAGGATGCTGGCCCTGTATTATTAGCACACACATGGGAGAATTTTGTGACATTGTCGGTTTTACATTTTCCACAATTTGAGCCAAACATAGAAGAGTTCACCTATGAGAACCTAACTGACATTGAGCATGGTCCATCAATATTAAAATGTGCTTGGAGTCCGAGAACATCAATGTTGATTCATCCTGTATGCATTATGTATGTATATTGATTTTTTTACTAATATTGCAATGGTAAGTATGGGGTGAGTGGAGATTTTTATCAGAATAATCTTTAGGTATTAAATTCCTATCCCACCTTACCAAAACTAGCATTAGTGTTGCAGTTTACAAATTAACTTCAAATTCGCAATACTAAATGACTGTGCTTTTTATTAACATATTTTAGCAATAATGACTATTATTAATTTATAATTAGTTCCTGCTAACATTAAATTTAATTTACAAAGTGTACATGACAAATCATTCCATAGCATGATTGCGAACACCACCATGAAAGAATTTTTTCATCTCCTAGGATCTCTTAAGAAAGATAGAAGTACTATAATTCTCCTCTTTGATATGATTGCATTGTCTGCTTTAGAATTGTTAATAAAGCAAGTTATTTGCATTTCTTTATGTTCTTAAAATTATTTTAATTGTATATGCATACACTTTTTTGTTTGTCATCTGTTGTGATTATTGATAAATGTTTTTTTTTTCAGGAATATCTAACAATGGCCATGTTATTTGTACAAATGTATTTATGTATTTATATTTGATCTAAATTAAGCTTAATATCTTGTTACAACAACCTTCTAGAATCTTCAAAAAATGTGTGCATTGATTTGGCTGACCAATCTGTTTGTTTCTGATGCTTATTTTGAGACACTTCCTCTTTTTCTTAACAATAATCAACAAAATCATTGTTTTTAGATTTTGTACAATTGGATTGGATTTTCAACTCAGACTTGTTTCAGTGGACAATAAAATGAAAGTTTCTATAAAGGTGTGTGTTGGTCTATTTTTAGGGATCCTTTCTACTCATTCGTATAGTGTGAACACCTTTTTTTTGGGAGAACTAATATAAAAAGGTATTTTAACATGTCTCACAGGATATTATATTATACTAAGTATTAGCTGATGGGTTGTTTTTAATATCAGCGTCGTGGGTATGCTCACTGAAGGGGAAATACCTCTGCAAACGAATTTTCTACATGAAGTGCTTTTTATGGTACACCGCAATTATTTGAGTATTATTTAACCCAGAGAAGTTTGTTTTGATGCATTGTGTAGTTAATATAAAATGTATTGTAATTTTTTTTCCGTCCTTCACCACAAAATGGATATGTGCTCGGTCGAGGAAGTCCATTACAACGGGATCCCCGTTGCAGTTCAATAACAAGAAAAAAAATTATTTTAGGGAAATAATTTTTGCGAGAAATTTTTTGAAAATAAAATTTAATTTTCTCGAGAACTAATTTTCGCGAAGCTGGCAAGTTCAGTTCAGTTTATACCGTTTTTCGAAGGTTTTTATGTAGGAGACATAAAATAAAGACTGTCGAAGTTGAAATTCTTATGTATATTATATATAAGAAAAAAATTATTGTAAAAAAATTAACGACACGACTTATTTTGTTGTGATACTATATTTAGATTATAGGTCAACACAAAAGTTTTGTCAATGATTGTTCATTTCAACCAATCAGAGGAAACCAAGTAGCAAGTGTTGGCGGTATGATGTATTTGTTTATTTCCAGAATTTAGAAAGTTCTGGAAAGTATAAATATTGTCCTGAAATTAAAAAAAAATCTTGCCTACAAATTCCGTAATTTTGTAAAAAAATGTTTTTGTACACGAGCTGTTTGCAAACTTTCTCTGCGACTCTATTTTTATAAGAAAAACATTGAAATGTGCGTTTAATTGCAAAATCCTGGAGAAGTCACGAATGCCTAAAAACGTACCATAACTTTTCCTTTAATTCTTGCTTTTAAGCAATAACATTATACCACTTGTCATGACGCAATGTTGTATTGTTATAAGCATTTTTTTTTAATTTAACTCTACATCCACTCATAGATGATAAAAAATGCAGAATATGGAATGTTGATTCATGTGAAGAAGAAATGTGTATCCCACTCACTAGTGCAGGAAAGAGCGTGAAGTGGAATCCAAACGATCCAACGAAAGTTAGCACAACTTCACTGCATATGATAACCCTTATGAAATGCGAAGAGTATTGCATTGAACTGAACTAAATGATATTACACTAGCTAAATCGTGCGAAATCAATGTACTTAACACAATAATCGCGAAAATTTCTACACCTAATGTTTTCATTTAATTCCATTTCAATATTTTTTTAGCTCTTAGTAGCGGAACAAAACGGTTGCGTTCGGTTATATGACACGGTAAATTATCAACCAGTACTATCATTAAACTGTTTGCGAGCAACGTCAGGACTTTCTTCGTGCGACTGGTCAATACTAAACCCGTTAAAAATCGGTGCTGTTATCGGAAAAGAGTGGCATGTATGGGATATGTCTAGAGGAAGGCAAGTATTTTGCGCCATTTATTTCTGTATTTTATACTCACAGAGCATAATAATTAAGAAAGTAGTAATACTTTACATGTTAAGTCAATGTCAATTTTTGCGAGTTTGTATGAAAAAGCAGAACGTTGTTTTAGTTAACCTTTCTTTTGTAGCCTCCCTGTTTCTTCTGGACAAGCGCATACTGGGTGTGGAAGGGAATTTAGGTACGGTGTTTTTAATTGTATATGAATGCGATTCCGGTGAGGATTTTTATTTACCATGGTTTAAACTCTTTAGATGGAGCAATTGTAACGATGCGATGTTTTCTACTCGTGGCACGCCGAATAACCAAGCTAAGGTTTTTTTAGGTGAAGACAAGGTAATAATATATCCTATCATTAAACAATAAACAGTTGCTAAATTTATTTTCTTCGATATGCCGCAGTTTTTTTAAGAAAGATTTCACAGAAAATGAATGAAATATAAAGTCTTCATTAAAAATTATATTAAAAATTAATATCTTGAAAATCTTATTGCGACATAATATATTGCGGTTTTAATGCTCGACATAAATTATCGCATTTTGACAATAGATGATTTTGCGGCATTAATTAAAGCGATTTTATTAATTTCCATCGACATTAATAACATACAGAGGATTTTGCGAGGACGAAAAAGTAAAGAAATTGTGAGTACTGAGTTCCGTGTTATGCGACCAGAAAAGTTAAGCAATTCACAGAATAGCAAGCTTTTCTGTCGCTAAAATTAAATTCTTTGTATTTGGTAGCAATTGTACGTGGCATATTTGTGCCACCCCGACTTATGGTAAAATTTAACTCGTTTTCAAGTTAAAAATCGAGTTATATCTTATAACTGCAGTTATAACTTGTGTGAAGTCCAACGATGTTTCAAACACGTCTGTTCTTGAAGTACAACGATGTTTTAAACACGTCTGTTTATGAGCCAGCTTATGTACACACAAGTTGATGCCCACAAGTTATAACTCGAGTTATAACTTATAACTCGACTTTATTATAACTAAGTTATAAGTTATAGCTCGAGTTATAACTAGAAAACAAGTTAAAAATTAATATAAGTTGAGGTGGCACAAATATGCCACCGTACCAAAGTGTAGACTAATTTAACGGTTTACTTGACAGGTTTTTCGTGGAAGAAAATAGCATTTTCAACTTTTTGAAAGTTAAATTCGCAAAAATTTACCAAGTGAACCAACCTCGGCCCCAGGGCATCTTGTATCTTTTCTGACCCCGGGACGGCGATACGAACATGGCCCTGGAGGAGGCTGGTCCGATATGAAACCTGATTGGCGTGGATATGTCACATAATTATTGCGCCATACAAAACATTTTGGCGAGGCGGCGAGTCTGTGACGAACAGGAGGAAGCTGTTCGTATTAAAATGGCGGAGGAGCTGTATCAGTATCATGTTTTTTTTCGAAGTAAAAAATTTAATAAAAAGCATTACTAAGCAATGAGAGTATAAAATAAGACATCATAAAGTAATACTGCGTACATGGAAATATTTCTGGGAAAGTAAAGCTGGGAAAGTTTAATAAAACTAGAAAGATATCTAGCTAGCATACTATACCTAGCAAAAAGATGGGAAGAAAAAAAAGAAACTCAACTTGTTTTAAAGGACCCAGGTTTGATTTGCAGCTTTATGCAAAGAATGACGCTACATAACATTACTAGCTGTGAGACCTATTGTCCCCCACGTCCTTTATAGACAAAATAATTTTGCACAAAATATCGAAAAATTTTTGTTACAAAATATATGTATCATTACGTTTAAATTATATCAGGTTGTTATTAGTGGGCATGTTTTATTACTTTATATGCTTTGGTTACCATAAAAAGATATAAAAAGCCAGTAGGTTAGCCATTTTATCACTGACTGCACATTTACCCAGCCTAATTTAAGAAAATTTAAAGTGGAATTAAAAAATAAAGGTATTGACTTGAAACTTGTTAAGGAGTACTTTTAGACCAATCCGATAAAAGATAATTTTACACGAGGCATAAAAAAATTACACAGCCATTTTAAGGAAGAGAAAATGAAGATTTTCTTAAACTGATTCTTGCTGGACCTTTTTAACACACTATGAAGAAATTTAAGAAAATCGAACTCAATCAAACTTTAAGTCACACTTTGATTGAGCGCTAAATCTGGCATTTGGTTAAATCCAGGATGTACTGAAGATAGTGGTAGATATTAAACAGCTCACCACTAAGATATATTATCTCCAGAGTTTTAATACTAATTATAAAGCAGTGAACATAAAAAAATAACAAAAAAAGTCTAAACCGAGTATATAGTATGTATATATAGCGTCTCATAACTTCGGTAAAAATTAAAATATAGACTTGAGATTTGGTATGATATGGTTTTAGATTGGTTTGATGAAATTAAGCCCAAAAAATAGTTCTATTATCATTATACTTTCTAAGTTTCAGAATTTATCCCAACAGCAGCAGAATTTTGATGAGCTCTAAAAAGTGTGACTTCATGGAACTAATTTTGGTCTAAAATCCCCAAAATAATTTACTCAAAAAATTATTTCCCAAACATTTTTTTTCTTTTAAGGTAGCAATACTTTGATGTTGGTAAAATTGTATACCAATTCTTTCTGTAAACTATTTAAGGTTACCTCATGCGCAAAATCAAGTTGAGCAAATATGAAAGATCTTCAAAAGTTCTCTAGAAATCTGTTTACTTTTTTAAAACATCTTTATCCGTTTTAGAGATATATGTCTTAAAATTTGCACTAATTATGCAAAATTATGATGTCATGAGTTAGCATCGAGAATAATTATGGTAACTAAATATTGAATTTTATGTAAAATGTTTAAAACGCGTCAGAGTGAACAGCCAGAAAACATTTTTAACTCTTAGGGCTTGTCAAAAATGTTAAATAAACCACCCTCGCAGAGCATACTCATGACATGATGCATAATTAGTGAA
Organism: Hydractinia symbiolongicarpus; assembly: GCF_029227915.1. Classification (NCBI taxonomy): domain Eukaryota; kingdom Metazoa; phylum Cnidaria; class Hydrozoa; order Anthoathecata; family Hydractiniidae; genus Hydractinia; species Hydractinia symbiolongicarpus. The sequence continues at coordinate 2,548,689 of NC_079882.1, read as the reverse complement.
TCTTCTTAGTCCAACTTCTAAAGAACCAATCAAGAATTTTAAAAAGAATGTTTAAATTCCTAGACAACCTTTCAAACTCTTTCATATGCAATAAACTTTATTTTTCGCGGAAGGTAACCTTTAAGACAGTATTATATATTGATTCGACAAAACAGATCACATGTGGACTTTAGTGTCGATTTTAATTTTCAACCAGCATAATGCTTGCGATAAAGTTTTTGGATTATTTATGTTTTAAACAAAAAAAACCTCGTTTTTGTATATCTGTAAGGCGTTTTAAAAACATGTCATTAGGAAAAGAAAAAGCAGAATTTATCAGTAATGTCTTTTTGAAATGTTAAGGCCACAAAATGTGAAGCAAGAGTACTTTTTTGAAGCCTTTTTTACCTAATATAATATATATTTACGAATTCATTTTCAGTTAACTATTGTTTAAATAAATTTTGTGCATAAAAATTCGTACAGCAAAATCTTGGTATCATATAAAAGCAGTAATACAGACATAGATATGAACTTACGGTAAATGAGAATTCTAAAGTTCAGTCAACATGAATAAAAAATGTAAATGGTAATATGAAGTTAAATTTTTGCCTTCAGTCAGGCACCTAGAATGACACGTCCATTTGAAAATTATGTAGCCATATTTGCACCTTAGAGAACCAACGAAGTGCAAGTTTTGCAACCCAGTGCTTGCTAGCCCACCAATTCAGTAAAATACACACAACTAAATTGCTTGAATTTCTTCAAGTGAACAGCAGCCTTGGTTGTATATTTATACATTTAGAAAAAAATCAAGGGCAATATGCGAGCAGTTTGTGTGTTGCGTGAGAGGAATCAAAACAAACTCGCCGCACGTATCTGTTACGTAAATCGCCGAGCTCGCTTAGGTCTGCAAGGTTAAATATAAAACTTTGGTTAATTGAGACAAATCTCATTAAATATTACACACAGAAAAACTGTATTGGAGGGTCACCTGACAAGGCCTCCTCCAGGGCCATGTTGGTATCACCGTCCCAGGATCAGAAAAGATACAAGATGCCCTGGGGACGAGGTTGCTCGCGAACTTCATTTTTCGTGAAAAAGATATTAATTATACCGTTTTGGTATGTTTTCAATAATCTTAATTTCATGACACAATTTATTACGATTTTGAGTAAAAAAGCAATCATTTATGTCCGCAACAATTTATGACTACAAGAAATTATGTTCGCAACAATTAAATCGTCGACAATGCCACTAAAACAGGATTTCCTAAGCTCATATAAGTTCAAAATTTACACGCATGTTAAACATTGAAAACCGTGAAATTAGACTAGGTGACCTAAAATTTACATCTTTCAATGTAGAAAACATTTAGTCTTGAAATATGAGGGTGATTCTCACTTTTTTTGTTCTCCGTGATGCATGCCAAAGCTGACAAAAACTCAAATTTTATTAATTTTTGTGTTTGTTACTCATGGTGCAACTTTTTATTACAGGTGTTCCAAGGGTAAGATTTACTGTTACGGTTTATGGTAGTGAGAAAAACCATGTTAAATATCCCTGTCGTACCAGTCCGATTTTGAGCAAATCTAAGCAAATTTTACAGCATATTTTTAAATCCAGTATTTAGGAAATTTTCGGAAAATAATATGCCTACATTGGCAAACCCGTCATACACTTTAATGCATAAGTAAGAACGAACCACCTTTACTTAAAGTTTAAAAGGGTCAAACAGCACGGTGGGGTTGGTAAAATCTCTCTGTTGCCTGGTGGGCACTCTTGTGTATTTTTTATATTCTGAAGTCTACTCCTGCGAAATATACGAATATTGTACTATACTGCAAAATAAAAAAAAAATTTACACAGTATACTTTCTTAAAAGCATGCTTTCTCATCTATTTTAGCTACCGATATCTATTCAAACGAAAGTTGGACATGGTATAAGTTGGCACAACCTGTTACCTGTGTGTGCCATCGGTGGGAATCGTAAAATTTTGCTTTACGAGGTCGATGTTTTGTAAATTAGTGACTTGTTTAATAGATTCAATGTGTATGATATTAAGAAAACAAAATCCTTTTTACTTTTGCTTAAATTTTACTTGATATGTATAACCTGTTTGGTGTTCAACCGCCCCTTTCATGAGAAGCGTACATTAGATGCAAATATGCTTAGATCCCGATCTCATTCTAAAATGTTTCCAACCCGATATAAAAAAAAACAACAGGACCTGACAACGAGGTTGTCTAAAAGGGCTACGCTGATGATCACCGAGGACAAAAACAATTCAATTCATCTTAAATATCATATTGGGCATCCAAATATAACCGAAAATGGCAGAAAGGTTCCTACATATATTGGATATCCATGATTTATTCAATATAAATTCTTACCTTGTTTTTAACTAAACTTTCCAATAAAATATAAAGTTCAAACTTTTTGAACTATCATATCCTTTTTGAATAGAAACATAATTTTATCGTATATTAAACCAGTCTAAGCAACAGCAATGACTGTAAAATATATTTAGAGGTATTAATTTAAAAAAAAAGAGTGGCAAATTCATCATAAAACATTGATTATTCATAAACAGGTTGCGTAGACATCTCAAGTGTGTATATTTCTTGCACCTTGACCTTTTGAGTAGTCCGTTCATTACACGCCATTCTTCGAAAATATCAGTGATCAAGATTATTGAATCGTTTCGCAGCCCCCTTAAATGTAAAATATGCTGATTTCATTCCGGGATGAGGCTCACTCGTAAAGACTTTTCGTTTCATCCCGCCTGCGTCTAACTCAGAAACTAGACTTGTTGTGCTTGATCAGTCCCATGGCCCTGACTAAACGATACCCTGAGGAAAGTTTTGGTCACAATCTTAAACAATCGTGCCAGGGGCACTGGAAACAGTTTTTACTCGGAAAAATAAAACTTAAAGAAGAATTGAGACTTTTAATTAAAAACTGGCTATGTCATTTTTTTTGTCTTGCGAAAATTAATCGCCTAGTTGTTCATATTGTCTTTTACACTTTCAAATACAATTAAAAATAACCGGTTATTTTCGGCCAAAACTTTGGTTTACCCTGAAAATCTAAGAATTTTCTTAGTCAAAATTTCGCGTTTTTCAATGGGCAGAGAAAACAAAGATACGATATTGAAAGAATTAGATGATGTTAAATGTTACGAAAAATCTATTTAAAAGTTTTGATGTCACACATATATTCCAACCCACAATAACAAAAATAGTGATCCAAAGCCCATAAATAACGCAGCAAACAAAGCGACCAACAATTCTTTATAAATGTCTCGAGTGTATTTCGTGGAAGTTACTTCATATCTGTAACAAACTAGTCAAGGAAAAATGGTTAATAACCCTCAAAGCTAAAAAATTCGATATGAGCTCACGAAACTGACACCATTAAAATTCTTAACAGTATTCGAAAAGAAATGGAAATGTCAAATGGAGCAATGGTAAAAACATGGCATTGCCAAGGTGTCGATTTGATAGTCAAAGAAAGATGATCTATTTTTTATTGAAAGTTGTCTAATTTTGTAGTCATTTTTCGCTTCATAGGTTCACTGGGTTTCCATTATCAATGAAGAATTTTAAAATTTATTAGCGTACTGCAAACCAGAAATTTTATTTTGCCTAACTTCATTAACAAAAAAGTTTAACAATGTTTAGGTAGCACATAGCACTTTCTTTTCAAGAATCATACTTTTTGTTTAACCTTGGGATTCTGAGAAATTGTTGAAAAAATCAGCTAGGCTTTCTGTTATTATTATTTATATAAGTATTTAGTATAAATTTACGTTAACAGCATAGTTAACTAAATGATTAATATTTTATAGTTTGTAAAAATGATGCCTGATGATCATCTCTGGGCTTAGGGGGCTATTTTATTCGAATCACAGGAAAAGTGAATGTTAAACATATTGGTCAATTACAGTATGAAAAGGATACACAAAAAACCATGCTGTAAAAAATATTCCAATTCCAAGTAAAATTAATGTGAGGTGAGGATAAACTGCAGGGTTAACAGGACTAATATACCTGCTCATGTGTTCAATGCCAACATCCTAAACAAGAACAATAAACAATAATCAAAATTGAAATTCCGTACTTCAATTTACTTCAAGTGTAGAAGTTTTTGTGAAGAAACTTAACCACAACACAAATATCTGGTGTAAAAGTCATTTGAGCAAAGGGAATTCCTTAAGGCACATACAATCAGGCACATATTTTAAAACTTAAAACTAACATTAAAAACACGAAAGCTAAAGTTTTTGTGTGTGTGCAAGGCTATTGTATTTATTGTGTAATGTGAGTGACTTATTGCATACAGTGAATATTTTTTTTACCAAAACCAACGATAATCCTTCTTTTGCATAAAAAGTTGTAAATTTAGAGCACACTTAACATCAAAAGCTGAATGCAGTTGTTAATCATGTCACACAGCTCTGTTTACTTCAAGGGCACTTTTTGTGGCAAAATCAACAAAATCAAAAGCGTTGTTTTGCATTGGGGGAACGGATTGGGTAACTTTCCGAAAAATGAAGTTTTTAGAGAAAAGGGTTATTTTATTCAAAAAATCACTGAAGCTCACCCTCGCACATAAGCGATATGGTACCCTAGTTATCATAGTTATGGTTTTGTAAACAGTTTATTTTTTATCCTGTAGTTCTTTTTAAAAGGTAAATTTATGTATCTATATATATACATCTGTATACATTATATGCGCTCATTATGGCTCTACATTGTTTATTCTACATTGAGCTGCACCAGAGTTCCTTTCAGTGACCCCATGCTGACTCTGGTATCCCACTGACAAAGGCCCGCAAGGGTCGAAATACCAAAATTGCCTGGATTCTAACAAATCCTTTTGTCGACAACATGGCTCAGTGGATAAGAGCTCGTGGCACATCAAATGCTATACAATCCCAGGTTTAAATCTCTGGGCTGCTGAGGCAGAAGTTGTGAGAATCCCTTAACTTCACTCTGGCATCCTGTATACATATATATAATATGCCAATTGCTTTTTTTTGTACCCAGAACAAAACAATTTGATTTTGCATGGAAAACAATAGATGCATATGTACAGGCAAAAAATATAAACAACAGGCTGCAACGATAGATAGATAGATAGATGTGCATATTTTACACGGCTAGCTTCACTAATATCGAGAGATATACCCTGTCTATTATTTCCAGGAGAGCCATGGCTTAGATGGAGAGTCCTAGAGTATTTAATGCTCATTTTGAGCAACACAGACCCCATTAGGGCCTGCACTCTACTAGACAACTCCTGGCAACAACCAAGGCCACCCTCAAAGATATAATTGGTCCCCCTTAACAAAATATGGCTGCGAAATATAGTATTCTTGTAATTTTTCGGGAAAACTTTTTATCCGGCCGACCGACTCACTTTTGTAATTAGAAATAACGCTAACCAAACATATTTTTGACGGTGGCTCAACGGCCCACACACAGAGACGTCTCCCCAATTTCCCTCACATGGCTTGGGTTAACCCGGGGCTATGGTAATATTCACTCGCCCATGTTGAATTGCCGTCAAGAGGAATCGAACCCTGGTCTCCCGCACAGAGTACGAGAGCTATAACCACTAATCTACGCCGCCACAAATAGCTAGCAGAACAGAAGACTGTATTCTGCAGTATAGATAGATATATAGATAGATAGATGATACGAGCGAAGATATCAAGTGTAAAATAAAGACTAACACTGAAATTTGTTAAAGTCAGCTCTCAAACAGAATAGTTGAGAATAAATGTCAGTGCATTTTCAATCTTAATCTATAAATTAGCATAAATAGCTAATTTGGCCTTTTTTTCTTGCCTGTCCAGTGCACATAAAATGAACTTTGGATATATTTATGCAACAATTTTTATTGATCAAGGATTCACATTTTCCTTAAGTTGAATACACCTTTACGATAATTCAATTGTGCATGCGTTCCTACGGCTCTCCATCGTTTTACAATATCAGAAAAAAGGAGGTAAATATCGTGTTTTTATGAGAGTTTCTTAGAGACGAAAGCGTGTTTTCTCCAGTTTTTTAACTTAAAAAATGATGCTTAAAATTCTCGTTTTTTAGAAGTGCATATCTGCATATCTGGGTTATACAATAACCAAGATTTTGCTGTACGTATTTTAATGCTGTAGACAATAACCCAGTCAACTCAAATCCGGGATTGACTGAGATCTCCCCTGATTCAAAAATTAAAGAAAATCTGCATGTCAAAGTGGCATTATCTATCAAAAAAATAACTGAAAAGAACTCACCATTTTAAAACTATTTTTATTTGGCAACTAGATTTGTGACGAAGAAAAGAATGGCCTCCGACCACCACGTCGAGCAATGTTTTATACCAAGTTGGCCAAGCTGAAACTAAGCGATAAGCGTGTAACATGCCAGCCTGGATCAAGTACAATAGTTATCACTCAGGGTGCGGAAAATAAACAAAATTATAACGATTTACCTCAATATTCATGGTGCAATTTTTATATGGAGACTGCTCCCGCCGTGCAAAATCGTGTACGAGGATTTTTAAAAATGGTAGTGTAAAGAGCGGTAATCTTCACGAGGACCAGTCAGTACACACAAAACAAAGGACCGTATTTTGTATATCAGTTCTTCAAAAGAGTACACTTTTTTATAAACAAGCGTATTATTTAATTTTTATATATGCACCGGTTAAAAATTTGAGAACGAAAATTTGAAAAAGTTGAAAACGGCTAGTGCTTTTAGTTTTTTCGTTCGTTGTCCGTAACTAGCTAGCCAGCTATAGCTAGCTAGCTAGACTTTTTTATTTTAACTTACGCGAATGAGCGCGCATCCGGGTAGAGAGGAATACAGGTTAAATTGGCAATAATTAAAACCTACAGATTATTTAAAAATTTAAAAGTATTTCGAAAAAAGAGGCTACTATCGAAAAAACTATTTTGCTACTGAACTGAGCTGAATTGATTCATGATTATTTTATTAACAGACATGCTTAATTGGAACCTGCCACAATATATTCCATTTAATGTGTTACATAAAATCCACATTTAAGTTATTTCGGACTTTGAAAAATTGACTTTGTTATGCTAATATATAAGGAAAATAAACATGTCTGCAAAAGATTTAGCAAGTTAGGGTGAGTTTTTAATTCAAATTCCCAGAGCAAGAGAGAATATAACGTTCTGACCCCTGGAGTGTCTCTTATTTTTCTTGTAAGGTCACCAAAATGTATCGTGCAAACTTTTAGTAATTTGGGTTTATGGGACTAAAAAGACATGTCTTCTTTCTTTTGTATTTCTGTTATTTTCTTACTCTATGAAAGCTAAAGTGTTTTTGAGTGTGCTATTGCAAATGCTGTATTGACCATGTTATATCAATTATGATTTATTGCATAAGGGCAATAATCAAATATTGACCAGAACATCTTCCGCAAAGAAAATTCGCAACCATGAATAAGAGGGTGCTGACTCGCCACAAGCCCTGTATTTGTGAGGGCGACTTTTTTCAAGGTTTTCTTCTGTAGCCTCCCGGGAAAGCCTGGGCCCATCCGAAACTGCTCGAAATGCAACGCACGCGAGTTCATTGTTTCATTTAAATTTTGTTGAGAAGAAGGAAGGTGTTATTTTGTCGTTATACTCTCAGTTTTTTATTTGTAGGATTTTATTATTTATGGAATAAATGATATAAAAAACAGTTTTTTTCTGAACTCTTACACTACCACTGATGGACATTGAAAGAATAAATTATACATGGTAATAAATGCTTAATAAATGTTGTTTCGGGTTTCTCGGGGGCACATTTTCATTGTTTTTGAAACAATTTTTGTAGCGTTTCCGGTGAGTCTGCACCCTCGTCCATGAACTTGGAACACAACAGCCTGTCAACAACAAAAGCTGAATGCTGAGTTAACTCAAGAGGGGTGTTTTACCATGAGTGACAATTATGTTTTTTCACATTAAAAGTGCCAGTAGTTCTCCAAATTTACCCTAGGAAAATTGAATTCTGTTCATAAAATTCAAATCACAACTTTGCCTCATTGGTTGTGCTGATTTCAACTCTATTTCACATTTAAAACACATCCCACACACAAAATGTACATTCTGTAAACACACAAATTTTTATTTAACCTTTTTTCATTGACAAGACTGTAGCGTCATACATAAAAAATGCAGTGGTATTCAAGGATCATTGACAAGAAAAAAAGGTTCTCACTGTGCACATTGTCTTGGTGGTCTTGCACAACCAATTGTAAAAAAGCACCTTGAAAACATTTTACAGTTTGATATAGTTAAGTATTTTTACTTCAGTGATTTAAATGTTAAATGTAATATGCCACCAACTTTTTTTTAGTATAAAAATAAACAACGTTATCATTGATTGTCTGCAACAATAATTTATAAAATATTCTTTTCTAACGTTTTTCTAATTTTATTTATCTCAGTAATCACAGCGTGTTTAAAAAAATGATTTGCAGCAATAGAGAAGAAAACACAATGCAGTTAAAGGACACACATGTTTTCTGAGGGTGCCAGTGAGAAGAAACACGCCATTCGATTTGTTACCGCAACTTAGCAGTAGCGACTACAGTGTCTAATTTTACTGACGCGAAGTGCGACGATTACCCTTTTTTACAATTTGCGACACTACATCATCATCATTATCATTCTCGGCTTAACGTCCGTTTTCCATGCTAGCATGGGTTGGACGGGGTATATTAATGACCCTCTTCCAATCTGATCTAGACTGTGTTAGATCTAAACTCAACTTCCTCTCTATCAAGTCTGTCCTTATAACCTCCTGCCAAGTCTTTCTCGGTCTGCCTCTGGGCTTTGCCCCAGGAACTATCAAGTCTCTACACTTTCTTACCCAATTATCCTCCTCCATTCTTTCCAAGTGCCCCAGCCAATTCAATCTTCTTATCTGGATAACATCTTTAATTCTACGGAGACTTAGCCTGCTTCTTAGCTCATCTGAACTCTTTCTGTCTCTCAGACTGGCATTACACATCCACCTAACCATTCTCATATCATTCCTTTCTAAACGAGATCTTCCTGCTTCCTGCTTCACTGCCCATGTCTCACTACCGTACAACATAACACTTCTTACACAGGCCTCATACAACCTACCTTTTACCTCAATTGACAGGACTCTGCTAGTCAATAAAGGAAGTAACTCTCTAAACTTTTTCCAAGCAGAACCTATCCTGCAAGTAACACTTCTTCCAACACCCCCTTCACTGCCCAACATATCACCTAAGTAACAGAAGTTCTTAACTATCTCTAACGAGCCACTGTTGTACATCATTAAAGCTGGAAATACTTCATTCTCTATAATCTCACCTTTGCAACGCTTGCATACAAACTGTATGCCAGCTCTTAACCTTCCACTAATACTACTGCACTTCTTATGTACCCAATGCTTGCAAGTCTGACAAAAAATTGAGTTACTACCAACCCCTTTCCTGCAAACTCCACAAGGCCACTTTCCAACTACAAGGTCACACTTGGGTGCAATGCTACTTATCATGACTTTAGACTTTGCCGTGTTTACCTTCAGCCCTTTCTCTTCTAGTCCTTTCTTCCACTTCTCAAACTTTTCAACTAATTCTTCCATCGACTCTGCTATGAGAACCAAATCATCTGCATACAATAACTCCCATGGACAACCTGTTCTGAACTCCATCGACAGCGCTTCTAAGACTAGAATAAACAACAAAGGACTAAGTACAGAACCCTGATGTACACCAACATTCACACTAAATTCATCACTAAGTGAATCGTTAATCCTGACACGACTTCTAGCATTGCTGTACATAGACTGAACCATCGTAACTAGCCACTCATCCACACCTAATTTTCTCATAGCCCACCAAATAACTTTACGTGGCACTCTATCAAAAGCTTTCTCTAAATCTACAAAGGCAAAATAGAGATTCTTTCTCTTTCCTAAATACTTTTCCTGAAGCTGTCTGAGTAAAAATATTGCATCTGTAGTGCCATGCCCTGGAACAAAACCAAATTGCATCTTATCTATATCAATTCTTTCTCTAAGTAACTTATCAATCACTCTTTCAATAACTTTCATTACTTGAGCAACCAACTTCAAACCTCTATAGTTACCCCTTTCTAATGCATCACCCTTGCCCTTGAAACAATTCACTATTACACTCGACTGCCACTCACTCGGAATAGCACCATCCTTTATAATCTGGTTAGCAAGACTTGTAATAAGCTCAACTCCAATATATCCAGATGCTTTTACCATCTCTGCAACAATACCTGATACTCCTGCAGCCTTGCCAATCTTCAATTTCCTAATAGCCTCCACTACCCATTCTGTCTTGAGCTGCATAGCTGGCCCTTCTACGACATCATCATCAGACAAATTATCCTCATCCCAATCAAACTCAGTGTTAAGCAACCTCTGATAATGATTCTTCCAAGCTACCCTTTTCTCCTCTCTGTGCTAGCCAAAACACCTTCATCATTACGTATACACTTCTCACCTACAATATCTTGATTAGTCTTCTTCATTTGCTTTGCTATCTTGAATACCTCATTGCGCTGGTCTTCCCTTCTTAACACATCTACAAATCTGTTTCTCTCTGCTTCTGACTACAAACAAACAAAAACTAAGTTCTATAACAAACATGTATATAAGTAAAATGACATAAAACAAAACTAATTCTGCAAGCCTGGTGCTGAATGGCCAATACATACAACATAAATAACAAACGTAAAAAAATATATATACTTACTAAAACAAATCATTGCAACAACAAAATAATTACATTCGATTTTCGGTTAGTTAGGCCATTAGGCTTGACTTAAAAATATATATGTTTGCAGTCACCCGGGTAAGGGTTTCAGCACTGACCCGGTTGGTTGGTTGGTCAGTCGGTCGGAATTTTTTTTTATTTAATTTATTACTTTTAATTAATTTATTATTTAATTTTTTTTATTAAAACAATATCTGAAATAAGAGCCACCAAAAACACAATGCTTATAAATCCCACAACCAAAAATGGTTGGTTGTAATAGGAAGAACGTATAAAGAAAATATTAAAGTCTGCCCCTTTCCTTCATGCTGACACTCTAATGCTTGGCTGGTGCATTTCACTAAGACTCGAACTGGAACTATCCATCCATTCATTATCAGAGGTCTAGCCGTAATAAAAGGTGAATGATGAAAGATATTACCAGCTGAACAATTTCACTACGAAAAAAATATTGCCGACACAAATCAGTTGTAATGTATCTCAAGTCGACAGTGATGCTTTCTTTGGCTCTTTGTCAGGGATTTACGTGATTCTAGAAGCAAGTCAATCTTTGAAAGCTCATTCGTATACTTTTCGTGTTGACGTTTGAACAAATACACTTCTCACTTGACTTTTATTGTTTAAGCAGATGCTTATAACTTTTGCCATCCATTTCTTTGAAGAGGTTCTTTAATGATAATTCTATCGGTAACTTACATTTAATAAACTAGATGATTTTATTGAAGATATTATTTCGGTTTGTCTTTTCAGTATTCATATTCTGTGGAAAGTTTATCATTTCTTGAACATGATAGTTTAGTAGGCAACCAAAAGACAAAATAAACCTGGAAGAACAATGCAATGTTGTTTACAAAATCCCGTGTAAAGATTGTGATGCAGTGTACATAGGGGAAACAAAAAGAAAGTTTAAGTAACGAGTACAAGAACATATGCGCGCAGTGAGAAACGGAGATGTGAAGAAAAACGAAATTGCGGACCACAGCTGGAGCAGAAGTCATCAGTTTAATTGAGATGAGAAGAAAATCATTGACAGAGAATCCAGAACAACGGCCAGGAAGATTAAAGAAACCATCAACAGCGTAGCACGTAGCAAACACATAAACAGCATCTCCTATCAACTTCCTGAAATTTGGTTACCAGCCCTACAGAAGAAGTAGTTACCTACATCTAGGTCTGAAAATGTTAATTATCGTAATTAACTGTAATTATCAGCTCCTTTCTGATTGACATAAAAATTTTATGAATTTCAATCCTCTGCAATTATATATAAATACATCATTTTACTTTGCCCAATGATGGGAGAAGGATCTCCCGAAACGTTGCCTACTAAACTATCATATTCAAGAAATGATAAACTTTCCACAGTAAGATGATTTTATATTTACTCACAAAATTTGATTGCAAACCTACATGCAGATCCCTAGTTATGGGGTTTCAGAGAGCAAATGAGTGTCATTATCTTTCACATTTAAAGAAAAAAGAGCTTTTTAAAAAATTTAGAAAACTTGTTAACAACTTTTTAAGCTCTATAATATTAGTCCAACATCATTTTATTTCTTAGGTTTTCTTTAATTTATCCTTTGAATTTGTTTTATAATTAAATGCAGAATGTCCATACACTGCACCACAAAGCATTCCTGCCCAACTATTTAGTAAAAAAAACTTATTAAACTTTGTTGTTGCGAAATATATAGAAATATAACGGTTTGCAAAAGTTTTTTCTGCAGGAGTTCCTTCCTTTATCCTATTCCATTGTATTAGTAACGAAATTCTCTGTAGATTAAGTTATAATGGGTGAAGATGCAAAGATTGTGTCTTGGGTATTGGCTGCAATTGCAAAGGTAAAGGGGCAAAAACAACAGCCAAATGAAGAAAGAATAGCTCAAGTGTTGTTACAATCCTATGGATTGGAGAAGGAAGAATCTCTAGAGCATTTACAAAGATGTGTCACAGAAGGACATGTAGTTGCTTGTATGGCTAAGAATGGCAAATATTCATATCGCAATGCAAAATCTGTTTCTGGAATCAGAGGTAATACAATATAGTCCTGGTTGGTTACTTTAATTAGAGATATTATACTTGTGAGAAAGACTTTTAACAAATTTGCTCGCTAAAAAAAAAGTAACCAATTAAAGCAAATGATCTATATAGGATGGACATTGTTTTTACCCTATGGTTACAAATATGCAACAAAACATTTTCCACAGATAAAGTGGTCCATGTTGTTAATGATAGAAACTGTGAAAGAGTTATTTCAACAGACTGTTGTTATTGCATTAATCTTTTTAGGATATACCTTGCATTCAAAGCAAAATATGTTTTATAGCAAATTTTTTTTAAAAAATTATTGTTTGAATATTTTTTCTATTGACACTTGCAGGTTTAAGGCTGATAGTTCACTTGCTGTCACACACAATATCTTGTGTTGATGTGAACAAATTAGAACTTCGCACTTAATTTTTAGAAGATAAGGCCTTTTGCAGGTTATAAAACATGTGATGTTATAAAACCTGTTAAACTTAGCACCATTTCAACTGTTTTCAGCTTATGCAATAAATTTAACTAAAGGCTTTTTTATTTTCAGCCACCCATATACACTTTGTCTATTATTTTAGCACCTCCCATAAACCATCTGCAACTTAAGAAATGCTTAGATGAGATCATTGCAAATCCTTGTCGAGAAGAAGGTAGCACTATAGAAGAAATTGAAAATGCGATTCGTTGCAAAAAATCAGATGAGCTTGATTTAGAGAATGCAGATTTTTCTTCACAATTCAAAGCTGCTTTAAAAAATGGTGTCAACAAAAGAAGATATGTGAAAGAAGGAAAGTACATAAAGATGGCATCCTTTCCACGTGCTAGGGTAATTTGTGTTGCTTACTGTTTTTACATTATGGTTTTAACAGTGCAGTTTTACAATTCCTAGTGATCACAGTGTTGAATCCGTGTTGAAGTCGTTGACATAAAATAACGATTGATAATAAAAGTCTAATTGATCAAAAAATAATCATTCTATCACTAATACACTGACAACTGCTTAACTTCTACTCTGAATTGTCTTTTTATATTCTCTTCTATAAGATCGCCCAACAGGTCTGTACTGTGGCTTTTTTAACTATCACAATCAATCCAAGAGCCTGAAAGTAAAAAAGCATTACATTTCTGACTAATCTTTGATAAAAACCAATAGTCACATTATTTTTTACTTTGTAGAATACTAACAGGGCTTTGTAAATGTAGGATGACTACATAGTAAAATCTCGTAAGTTAAGTGGAATTCAAGAGATTTGCATTCAAAAGTTGTTATTTGATTGCCAGCTTTAAAACAACAATTCAAATTATTATCAGAAACAAGTTGCTAGGAGAGGCTGAGATTTAGAACAAAATCTAAGCAACTTACAAGGCTAAAAATATGGAAAATAGTCTGGGCCTAAAAAATCCTGAATAATCTAAGAAGCAACATCTACAAAAGATTTCTATTATAACCAATATTTTTTAATTTTTCCAATGAGTCCAACTTTCTATAATACTAATTGTGCTTAGCAAATTCTTAAGATTTTGCCTTAACAACTTGGGCTTGAATAAAACAAATTGCAAACGTTGCATAAACTATTTTACTATTACAATTTTGTAATTATAAAAGATTCTATTGCAGAATTAATCTTTGAAGAAACCAAAATGGTATATGCCATTTGAGCTGTAATTAAAAATCAAACTTATTTTGGTAAAACATATTTAAAACTTTAATTATTTACTTATGATGTTAACTACTAGAACTATTGTTTACACTTGAATTCCATGCTATTGAAAGGAAAATGTTACTTTAAAAAAGTTTTAAAAATGTTTTTTAAACATACACAGTTGAGAGGCCAAAACTGATTTTAATTAAAAATAATTACTAAGGAAGTAGTACTGTGGAAAGTGACACTGGTGAAAGTTTAAGGTAATTTACTTTTTTTGGTGGACATAAAATTATTCTTTTGATATTACACTAATATTACACTAATTAAGGTGACAGTATACATTTTGAACATGGTTTTTTAAATTGTGATTTCTTCAGCGATAGTTAATCATTCATACATCACCAAAAAGCATTTATAAACACCTATCAAATGGTATAAAAATAATTTGAAACTTTTTAACTTGTGAAAAGTACAGAGACATTTTTGAAACACACCCTTCCTTCAAAAAAGTGCCTTTGTTTACAAAACTACTTCGTTTCCAAATCTCATTTAATGTTCTTTAGAATCGTGATAGATGTATGTAAAAACGATTTTTTTATTATTTTCCACAAAGTCCCTGTTTTCATTTTATTTTACTTTTTCTAAAAAAGCCATTTTTTAACTTAAATTTTTGTCTTAAGACGTAATAGAGAATCGTTGATTTTTTGAAAATAAAAAAAAAATTGCTTTTAGATAAACACGTTGGCTCCAGCATAGTAGCACTCTCCCTTGTAGATCTTCTGTAGTTTTGTAAAAGAGATTTGAAATGTAATAGATGGTATACGGAGAAAAACACACTACGAAAAAGTGTTTAAAAGTTTTTTTAAAATAACACACCTTTCAAGCATATTCTAATGATGGTGATACTCTCACACTTCCGAGGCAATGAATATTCAGAAGGTTGTCCTTTTAAATTTTATTATTCGCAAAGACGTGACTAAGAATATGATAGAAATAGAACTTTCTAAGTCATTTAACATTTTTCTGTGACTTGCAGAAACAAAACTGGATAGCATACATTTTTAGAACTGGAAGATTTAAGGTGTTGTTTTTTTTTTTCAAATGATAATTGCTTTTCGAAAAGGAAATATATTTTATATTTAAAAGTTATACTTAAGAGGATGATAAGTTTTAAAAACATTCACTTTTAACTCTTCTTCACTTTAAAGACCAGAAAAAAAAGTTAGTTACAATAAAGGTGTACCGTAACCTTAAAGTGGTCACATTGTCCCAAAAACGATTTTAAAAAAATAATTTTCTGAGAAAACAATTTTATCATGAAAAGTCATACTATTAAATAGTTTTTTAGAAAAGGTCGCCAAAAGGTGCTGACAGCTCATCAAGTAATGCATACAAAAGCACAATAACACACTCATATCACTATTTTGTTTTTATCCTTAACTAAATGATGCAAGAGTAGAGGATAACAAAACAAGTCATTATTGTGGTGGTGTGTTTTGCCAAAATTGATTTTTTTAAAAAATAATTTTCTGAGGAAACAATTTCTCATTAATTATGAAAAGTTATGATATTAAATAGTTTTGATTGTTTTTTTTTTCACTTCAAAAGAACTTGCAGCTCAAGCAAGCAAAAAAGCACATTAATACACTCAAATTTACTTTATCTTTAACTAAATGTACAAGAGTATAGAAAAAAGCAAGTTATTATTGTGATGGTTACCAAGTAACATACAAAGGGCCGACTGGTAAACTGGTGTAGTATCTCTACAGTTGTAACACCAAAGATGATTGACTTAAAATAAATTAACCTCACGTAGTCTGCAGCGAGTATGCAGAATTAAAAGATGGAGCTGGATTTAAAAATTGTAAACTTTAAATTACTTTAATTTTTTTTATTTTCCCACAGAATGTTTTTCTCTTAGCTGACAGATTTTTTTAGTTTTCTAATTGTCAAATTTCCATGCATTCCTGACTTTTACATGTTATAATGACTAGACGTTGGAATATAATTTTTGTCATGAACCTTTTCATAATTAGTTTGGGGTACTGGGAACTTTGACTTTTCCGGGGAAAAAAACTTTGAAAATTGGCCTATCTTCACAAAGAACTGAAATAGCCTGGAAGTGGCAACTCTAATGTCAAGAAAAACTAGACATATTTACCACCCTGTAAGACTTCCTAACCAAGAAATAGTCTGTATCTGACAACCACTGAACAATGTGTTAAAACCATGTCTTTTGCCGTTCTTTCTGCTCCCGAACCCCTAGTCTCCGTACACACCTAACCTTCAGATAATTTCCAAATTAAAGTCACTTCTCTGTTGCAGATTTGTTCTTTCTTTTCATGTATTTTAAATATGTATATTTAGCCTAGTTAAAAGCTCAATCTTTCCTTTTCTTTAAACTACAAAAAATTTCCGAAGAATCAGCCTCATTCCTACATCGTCCACTTCTACCACCTTTTGTGGCACTTCCATCTTTGTGATATATACCTTATATCAGGTTACATCTTAGCTTTAAACAAGATGCATCTTATATTTTCATTCTCTTTGCCTTTCTTATTATGTGAGTAGATATTATTTGGATTCATAAGTCGAGTTTAAATTCATTATATAAATGATAAGTTATAAAATCTTGGCATATAATGTGAAGGTAATGCAAAGCACCTCACAGGAAAGTTGACGATAAAGAAAAAACAAAAGATCACGACTGTATAAAGTGTGTAAAACATTTTCATTTGTCTTTAATTCTCAATGCTTTCTTAGAATACATGGAAGTCCTCAAATGTACATGTAGTATTTAAAAAATGGCATATTCAATATTTCTCTTACCACTGGAAAAGTTAAAAAAGAAGAAAGTAATTTCAGAGCTATACCATATATGGACTGGTAGCCTTATGGTAGAGTGTTCACTTCCAGTGCAGGAGGTCTTGGGTTCAAACCCTGGCTGAGTCATGCCAGAGACTATAAAAGTGTGAGTCTATCCTTTCTGCTTAGCACTCAGCATGAGAATAGGATTGATATCTTAAGCGGTTGTCTAGTTGAGCGATTGCTGTGCTTGCATGACTTTCAAATGGGAGCTTTAAATGCACTAGGACCTCCTTCGCAGGACCCTCATTGATAGCAGTACCAATAGGAACTGAAGAGGCTATCCTGAGTAAATAATTTCAATAATAATAATTAATATCCTGAACCTAAATAACAAAGTCAACCTTATTATTTAGGTTTTAGTTCATTGATTTAGCATAGAACTGTAGGACTGCTATTTTACTTTTTCTGACGATCAAACTTATGCAAAATGTTGGGAGAAAACCTTCTGCAATTGTTAACTTTATGTATAAATTATTATGTATTATGTATAAATTTGCGGAACATTAATTAATGATCGTCTGTAATTTTATGAAATGTAATTCTTTACATTGCTAGCCAAGGGTGAAAAAAGAGAATAACGATGGGGATGATGAAGAAGAAGATATCACAGCAGAAGAAAGGGCTGCTTTGCGCGAAATTTGTGGATTCTGTAAAGGGACTCGGGATAAAAATAAATATGGCGAGGATGAAGATCTCCTTACATGCGATGATTGTGGAAACAGCGGCCATCCCACATGTATGCAGTATTCTCGTGATCTTACAGCTCGTGTTAGGGAAGAACCATGGCAGTGTATGGAATGTAAAAAATGCAATATTTGTAAAGAGCAAGGGGAGGCAGCTAATTTGCTGTTTTGTGATGCATGTGATAAAGGATATCATATGGAATGCTTACAACCACCCCTAGATGACATGCCAATTGGTATGAAATAGTTTTATTTGCAATTCATTTCATGTTTATGTTATCGTTTAAGTTTACAAATGGGTATTCAAAAAAGGAAACAAAGCTTGATCAAGAAACTGTAAAAAATGCAATCATAGTTGCCAAAAAGTGAATTGGTATAAAATTGAGAGAATTTTGACTAAAACAACTTTTTACGTTTTCATAGGTAGTTGGGTGTGTGATCCATGTGTGTCTGAACAAAATGGTAAACGACGAAGAACTTCCATACCTGCTTCCTTGTTATTGCAGTCTCCTGAACAGCATTTTGTAAAAACTCCCAGTTCGGGTAGAAAAGGTGCACAAAAAAGAAAAGGGCCAGGAGGACCTATGGATGAAGAAAATAGGTAGAATTGTTTTAGTATTAATTGTGACACCTAATTTTAAATGTTTGTTGTTTTGCTTAGCACAGATCCAAAAAAACAGGTCGGCCACATCTAAAATCTGTGAAAGAATCTAAAAAATGAAAACCCTTTTATAAACTCCCATCACAAGTTAAAATTTAAACCCAGAATATTGATTCCTTTTAAAATGACTTAACCCAACATGCTTTTTTTTCTTTAAATTTAATAGAAAAGAAATTGTCTCATATCTGCAGTAGAAAATGCTTATACGATGACCCATAAAAATTTTAGCTAATTTGGGAGGTGAACCCATCGCTATACCGTCTATTTAATGAAAGTATTGGTCATTAAACAAAAAAAGAGTTTGCGCAGCACAAAAGAGAAATAGTTTTTAGACCACTTCTTGAAATTTTATATATATTATATATATATATTGGGATTGTTGTCAAACACAATTGCAACAGCGATATTTAAAGTTTCATGTAAAGGGATGAGACTAGTTGCGTCAAGTAAAACAAAAAAGAATCAGAAACGTGACGATAGATAAAATAATAGATCTGAAAGAAAGAGTTAAAGCAGCATGTGAAGAACCATTTCAAAAGGATGATAATTTATTTTAAAAGAAGATCAACACCGTCATATTCTAGGAAAGACTTTGTTAGTCTTCTATCCTATCTCAAACATCCCAATTCTCTTTAAAAACTACTTTCTTCAGTATATACTGATAATTTGAGAATTTGAGATTAATTGTTTTTATTTTCGTTGCACCACAACAAGCATGGGGTTTTATATATTTTGTCTTTATCACTTTTCTCTTCCATTTTAGTAAAGGATGTCCAACTCCTGGTTGTGATGGTTCTGGAAACTCAGTAGGGAAATTTGAAAAACATAGAAGGTAATTTCTTGTTTGCTGGTGTTAATAAGAAAATCGATGGATATTTATTTACTAAATGGTTGGGCTTAGGTCTGTAGATATAATTCTATTCCAACATGATTCAAAAGTTGCAGGTGAAAAAATAGTAATTTTCCTTGCTAGAAAAAAAATGTTTTAGTTTTTTTTTAACTTTACTGACATTTCTGAAGGATATAATATAAAATCATGCTTTTGATATTGTAAGACCACAAACATATTCTGAACCTTAAATGAAGTTCTTCAAGCATTATAAGTTTTATATGCTGATAAAAATCGCTTTAATAAAATTAATTGAATACAATATCAACATTCTGATATTAAAAAATGATTAGTGACCGAATGGTTATAGTAAAGATTAAAAGGGTTTTTAAGAAATATAAAATAATACAGTTGGTATAATTCAGGAAAAATTGATTGGTTTCAAAAATCCTTACAATCCTGTCAGGTTAGGAAATTTAAATTAGTTTTGTAAAATTCAAGTTATGTCATTTTAGTGCCCAGTTTTGTCCATTGATACATGGTCAGAAGAAAAAGCGGGGAGCAACTGATGAGGATGAGGACGATGAAGAGGATAGACAATTAACTCCTCCTCCGCGATTACCCGGTAAGAGTTGTATGTGTTTTTACGTGCGTCTTATAATAATCACTATAAATAATAAATAATCAGCTATTTACGTAATTTGTTGTTGTTGTTGCTAAACGCTTTTATATAATGTCAAAGTTCCATCCTCAATTTTTTACGAACACACATTGTCTAGTGCTTCTGTTCTGAAGCCCCTGTTTAGGTTTAAAAAAATCGAAAAAATTCTGTCTAGCAAAAAAAAAGCATTCGTTCATTTCCAGGCCTCTAATATCTTTTACGCAATTTTACTTCTTGTTTTTAATTGTTACTTGACATTCTTTCTTGATTACTTTGTAATTACTTGCTATTATCAACAGCCGCTAATGAGTTGAATTAGAAGAAACTTTAAAATACTTGCAGCACCTGACTCATAATAGCTATAAAATAAAGCTCCTCAATGAAAAGTATATGTTTTGTGTAGCCAGTCGCTAGAGTGTAGTTAAGTATGATAAAGAATTTCACTCTTTAACAAGTAAAAGAATGACAAAGAATTTCATTCTTTTCTTTCTCTTAAAAAAAGTTTCTTTTCAATCGCATACGGGAGCAGACCACAGATAACCGATGTCTTACATTTTTCATTAATTACGTTTTCTAAACAACAATACTGTGAAATAATATTCATATTTACTTAAAAATATCTATTTAAACGTAATATGTATTGTCATATGAACAACGCTCTTTAAAGACGCGCCGTCGCTTCAGCCACCATATTTGCTTCTGAAATTACGCATTCGCTTCTGCACTTTGTTAACAAAATTAAAGACTTCTGAATCAAAAGAATAGAGCGAACAAATTGTTGTGTTTACGTTGTTCATAAAGAAGTGAGCGCTGGAAAGAACGTGTGTGCGTATATTTGTTAACGCAGAAAACATTCCGTAATGCGACGAAGTGAAGTTTTTTTACGTGGAACACGTACACAGAGATTTTAATTATACAAATAATATATACAGAAAAAAATAGTAAATAATAAAAGAAATCTTATACATATATATAGTTATAAACTTAACATGGTTTTTATCAAAGCGAAAGGGGAGTATTATTATCGAGAGTTGAAACGACTTGAAAACGAAAGCCATGCGGACACTTCCACCGACAACTTGGTGTCGATAAGAAAGAAGTTAAATAATTTAGAGAAAGAACTTGTAGACGGTTTGCATTGTTTGTTCAGCCAAGGTAAGGCAAAAACTTGCTGCATGTTTTCTCAAGAAAATTATTCTGATGGTGGGTAAACCATAAGCCCTTACCTTTATCTTCGCGCTGATTCATGCCTAATTTTGTTATTCTTGTTCCAAGTAGTAGTGCTGGAGCTTGGTTACTATGAGTTATCACAGTTCGCATAACGAGCTTCTGTATTTAGTCCATGAGTGAAAGAAAAGTGCCTACTAGAGCTAATTTTTTAAAAATGCTACATCTTTTACAAAATATTCACACAAGAAAATGCAAATATTTTGATAAGACAAACTGTCATTGAAAGGAGAAGTAGTTTTAGCTGTAAGCTTGAAAGTAAAAGAAATCACCTGTAGACATGTTTTTCATAAGAGACCTGACGAGAGGTGCAGCTCTAAAGATTAGTTTGTTTATCAGCAATGTACAGATAAAAACTAGGACCATTTTTTTACTTTATTTTTCGCTTTTAAATCTGATCAGAATTATTAGTCGTAAGTTATGCAAATTATTTCTTATTGTAACAAAAATATCCATTCTGACACAAAAAGTTTCTTGTTAAAATGTTTTAAATGATTTTAAATATCAACACGTTCAGAATATAGTGAGCATCAAGTAAATTTTCGAGCTTACGGAACAATTAGCGGGATAATGTGTTACGACCGCTGGTGGATGACGTAAAATTAATTAGAGCATTTTTGCAGCTAGTTCTGGGTTTCAAAAGTGTCTGTAAATTATCTTTTTAAAAGCTTAATTTGATAGTATTCTCTCGCTTTTAAGGATTATTGAGTTAAGAACGTAGCCAATCATCTGTTCATCATTTGCATTGCATGAACACCGTAGAGTTTAGTTTGGGCCGGTCTTGTTTCTTTGGTTTTGTTTGGGTTTGCATATTAAAGTCGAACTAATAAATTATTTTAACTTATAAATGTTTATTAAGTTGTACGTATATTCAACAGGTGAAACAATAAACAATGCAATCGCATTAAATAACCCAGAGTAACAACTGTCCATATGCGATATTTGGCAAGGAAACTGCAAGTTTGATTACACGAACTTAAATTTGTTTGGAAACGCTTTCTGAATCCATTCCTTAAATTGTTTTTGATTATTTTTCGTACTGATATCTTTCCTGAAAAAAGCTACCTTAATGCTTGCTCTGAAATTGTTTTTGGATTTAGAGAAAATAAATAGTTTTAAATATATAGTGTGTAACCTCTACATCGATAAGCCCTAGTGAACAGTTTTAAAAAAGAATCACGTAAATATTTGCTGCAATTTTCAAAAGTATCAGTGTCTTTTTCTGCAATTTTTAGTTTGTGAGTTAAATTTGATTATATGATTTTTCTGGAATTGCGCATAAACTTCCTTCAAGTTTAGTAACTCAATGACGTAACCACCAATATATCGAGTGATATAAACTGATTAAAGGTAGTGTTTATTAAAAAACTTCCAGGTAAAATAGGTAACAGGTATTTGAAGAAAATGTAGCATCTACTCTGTTGACAACAATTTCCTTTGCCAATCTTAATGTCATTTAATTTATCGCTAAAATTTTTTTTAGGAGTCACTGAAAAGGACGAGGAACTCTTCCGTAACGCACGCGAGAAGGCGAATTCTTATCTCACTGCCAACAACGAACCAGCTAACACATCAGGCAATGTCAGATTTCCACCCAGAATTGAATTTGGACGCTACGAAATCGAAACGTGGTATTCTTCTCCTTACCCTCAAGAATATGCAAGGTAAGACCCCGTTTTTTATGCGTATACATGTGTTTGATATTCCTGTACTGATGCAGTATCTGAAAATTTGAATTCACGCTTTTGTGTGATACTTATCCTCTTGGAGATTTATCTTTTTGTCGCTTACTGTGCTTTTTCTTGTCTTAGAGGACGATGTTTAAATGAATTCAGTAACAGGGAATAATTTAAAGCGTTTTTTTGGAGGTAACTTCCAAGGCGGACCCACCGTAACTGTTAACAAAAAACAGATCGATTTCATTTTTATGCTTTTGTTTTAGTGCTCCGAAGCTTTACCTATGCGAATTCTGTCTCAAGTATATGAAAACGCGGACGATTTTAAAAAGACATTTAGTGAGTTATCCAGTTTCATCTTATGGACGCTAACCGGCTTGTCGTTGGTTTAGATGCGTAAACAACCTTTTATTACGCATGCGCAAAATACACATTTTAATTTTTTGTTTTTTTTTAGCTTAAATGTAATTGGAGTCATCCACCAGCAAACGAAATATACAGAAAAGATAATTTATCAATGTTTGAAGTGGATGGAGCTGTGAGCAAGGTATAGTGTTTTTAGCGTCAGACTGAATGCTTAATTACTATTCATCGCAAATGTAAAAAGTAAATGCACCTTTCCCGAATTAGTTTTCTTTGATGTACTGCTGCTTTTTTTAAACTTTTTTAAACAAAGTCAAAACATCCAAATTCCAAAATTTTAAAAAAATTTGGGAAGCGTGTATTAAATTTTTTATGAAAATATATACATATATACATATACAGTCAAATTGTAAATACTTTTTAATATACATAAGACTGGGGCATGTTGGTCGTTTATTTGCGTTCCCTTTAATATGGCATGATGTTTTCAGACTTAAAATTGATTTTCTTTCAGGCAGCTAAGATTTCCAAATCTGTATAAAATACCAGAAGTGTTGTTTTAACAGACCTTAATCGCTTCTATTAAGGAAAGTTCTAGTACATCAAGATAAGGTTTTTTATCTTCTCTGACCTCACACACTTAATTGCTTACACTGCCCATTTGGATTTCCTTTGTTGCGCGTTAATTTATTGTAATGATACCCTTGTTTTTAGATATACTGCCAAAACCTCTGTTTACTGGCCAAACTATTTCTGGATCATAAAACATTGTATTATGATGTCGAACCGTTTTTATTTTACGTTCTAACCAAAAATGATAACACTGGAAGCCATCTTGTTGGATACTTCTCGAAGGTGATTGTGATTTTTTATAGTTTTTTCTATGATTTGAATTTCTTTCATTCGGGTTGATGATGCTCAAATTATAATGTGTGGCGGTCATATCTTTTCCCTTTTTTAACGTTTCCTATTGGCTCTTGTGTTGCTTAGGAAAAAGCTTGTCAACAGAAATACAACGTCTCGTGTATAATGACGATGCCTCAATATCAACGACAAGGATATGGTCGCTTTCTGATAGATTTTAGTAAGTATGCGAGCAAAGATGGTTGACGTATCTAAATATTAATACCCTCAGTGCAAATGAATTTTTAAATGGTTAACGTTTTTGTGTTTAGGTTACTTGTTATCAAGAATTGAAGGCCAGCCTGGATCTCCTGAAAAGCCACTTAGTGACCTAGGCTTGATAACGTATAGAAATTATTGGAAGAGCGTCATTGCTGAATATTTATATAACCATATGTATGATAAAGCCGTAACTATTAAATGTAAGAATATGACATTATTGCATTCAAATTTGTCACAGGCCACGACAAACTTGCATTAGTAAGGGGGTTCTTAGGAATTTTTAAGTACTTGGTATTTATCTCTGTTGTTTTGCCAAACAACATTTAATTTTCGCGAGAACTAATTTTTGCGAAATTGACATTTTTCAAGGGCTTTTAATTAAGAAATCAAAAAGGAGATTAAATTTTCTCGAATTTCGCAAATAGTGTGTTTCCCAATAACTTTCACAGAAACTAATTTTTGCGAAATTGACAATAAGATATTTTGCCGACTTTTTTATTATTAAAATTAAAGTTGCATGTAAAAAACATGAAATTGTGTTAAGATTAAGCCTTGGCATGAAAATTGGAGGGAATATTAACTGATCTTAATTTTGTTCTGTCTAGCTATTAGTTTAGCGACTGGCATGGATCCACATGATATTGCAGCCACGCTTCAACAGTTAAATGTCGTGCAACTTCGTAATGGAAAGTAAGTAAGAATTACGAACATGCTCTTATATAGACTGGCAGCGAGGGTTTTGAGCATGATCGTTAAATTGATTACCTTCCTTAAAACTCGAATAATTTCACCACACTTTATGACTAAATTTAGTTTGTCTGCGTTTGTAGTTTTAACTTATGAATTTTAAAGCTAGAGTTTGCTTTTTTCAAAAGAAACGATCTTTTTATATAGTTTTGTAGATAATTCAATAAATTAACACTGTTTTTATTTTCCAGAGTTACGATCGTTATTAACGAGCGTGTTATTGGCGATCAAATGGCAAAGGTGAAACTGCAAAAGCGCATCGCTATTGACGAAGAGGCTTTACGTTGGACCCCTTTGGTACAGTCCGGTAATCCAGCACAGATCATGAAAGATGCTCATCTTTCTTCCGAGGACGAAGACGACACTGAAGATGGAGAGAAAAAGAAATCTACAGAAAGCTCTGATACTTCACCAGAAAAATTACCCAATGGTGTCCAAAATGATGAAGTTGTAAAAAAGATAGAATACAGCGACGTTGAAATGAGTGGCGAAGATTTAAAAAAAGAGCAAGAACAATCGGGTGATTCGAAAGAATCTGAAAGCTCAAAAGACGAAGTTGAGAAGAAAGGTGTTACTGCTGAAAACAATAACGATATAACGAAAAGTGATAGTGCTAGTGGCAATGACAATTTAGAAACGAAAGAAGCTAAAAACACCAAAGTAGCACCAACCACTCCTGATGAGCCGATGGAAACCAACAACGTAGACGAGAAGGCGGAGACTGAAGTCAAAGAATCGAAAGAAACTGACGTCGACACACCAATTAAAACTGAAGTGGACAAATCAAGTGAAACTGAAGTCGAGAAACCAGGTGAGTGTGAAGCTGAGAAACCAAATGAGACGGAAATCGAGAAACCCAGTGAGACTAAAGTCGAGAAACCAAATGAGAGTAAAGCCGAGAAACCAAGTGGGACTGAAGTCGAGAAACCAAGTGAGACTGAAGTCAAGAATACATCCGAAACTGAAGTCGAGAAGACACCAAGAGACACAATTCCCGAAGAAGAAGAAAAACCAGAATCTTCGAATGAAAAATCCTCAGTTGACGAAAAACAGGCTGAAGGGATGCAATCTTAATTCGAATAGAAACACGTGCACTCGTGTGATTCTGACTGCAACGAAACAGAATACAGAGTTAGGTACACAGAACTATGGATTGCTGACAGTGGCGTTCGCACTTTCTCGCGTTACAATTAATTCTATTGTGAATAAACATTAAGATAATGAATGACCTTAATACTGTACATAGAAAGCTATATGAAATACGAATGCTCCTCTGAACAGAAGATTAGTTCAATTAATATTTGCAATGTAGTTTCATTAGTTTTCGATAGTGGATGTATATGAAAAATTTAAATGCAACGATGTATTTGTGTGTTTTGCTAAAAACTCCTTTCTTAAATTATTTCAAAAAAATTTTTTTTTGCCATAACACCTAAAATACATTTTTTGTAGAAATTCTGATGCAATTTTCACCAACTTGTAAGAGAAAATTGAGTAAATAAATAAACACAAGCTTTTTTATTTGCTACTTTTGAGTTCTTTAAAAACTATTTAACGGAGCCGTTCTCGAGTAAGGTATCTTTGTAAGGTAATCGAAGAAAGTATATAGAAAAGATGTCCTGTATGTGCTTATATTTATTCATGTTTAAATTTGCTTGTAGCTTGTTAACGGCTTTGTCTTTAAAAAATTGTTCATTGTAATTGGAGCTGTCATATTCTTCGTGCTGATTGGCGGAAAAACAGTCATGCGTCGTCTATTTGCTGAAGTTGTAGGAAGCTCTGCTTTCGTGTGACGATTTGAAGATTCGATGCGCAATTGTTGATATTGTTTGAGCGTATGATTGCCAACTTTTGGAAGATGTTGCTTCATACCAACCTTAGGGAAAATATGTGTGAAATTTAGGCCAATAGTTTAATTAGCCCAGCCAGCCCTGATATCTTACCTTTGGACACCTAATAATAGTAAGGGTTTGTTTGGGGAAGTGTTGAAAAAATAAAGTGAGCAGATTTTCTTTTATAGGTGTGTAATACGGGGGGTTAATAGGGGGTTTATTCACATTGTGTTATCAGATCTTCCTTGAATACAATGTCTTTGATTCACACGATTTTTCTTTTAAAAAGATATGCTTTATAAGAACATTAGACTGGAATTTCAGGGTAAAAAATAGTAAATAAATTCGATGCCTACATACAAAAGGTTGTAAATGTAAATTACCTGTCCAAAATTGGTTTGTGGCGAATTCAACATTGTCGAGTTGGTTTTTGGCGACTTTACCATCATCGAATTAGTCAGCGGAGAATTCAACATTATCGAGTTGGTTTGTGATGGGTTTAACATCGCCGGGTGATTTATCATGGTTTGTTGATGATGAATAGGTGCTATTGATGGTCTTTTTTGGTAAGCATGACCTACCAGTGATATTCGACGAGTTGTTTCTTTGCCATGCCATTGGTGTCGGAATGACGGCGTGTGCTTCTCCATGTATCGTCTATTATCTTCTTCCATCTCTTCATCACTTGGTCTAAAAACGTTTTTAAATTTCATTTGCATCTTCACATGCACCGTAGTTCTTGTTTATCAGATATGACGTGAATTTTTAAATGTATGTTTGCGAGAAATTATATACGCGAAATTACTAGGAATGACTTTAAGGAAAATTAAGGAAAGGTTGAAAGTATATATTTTTCTTCTCTCGTTTTGAGTCATATTTAAAATATGCATTATGATACTTCAAAATTAAATAAAATACTGAGGGACATTTAAGAGGAACCTGGGTTGGAAAATGTTAAACTATAATGTAGAGCTGAAAAAGTGGCTTAAAGGGCCACGAAACAGCTTTTGGTTCTCGCCTTTAGTGACTTACACGAAAGTCGAGCTAATAGTGGTGAAAAATCACTGAAGGGCAAAAACAATCATCTTAAATATAATATTGGATATCAAAATATAATTGAAAATGACAGAAAATTTCTCTACATATATTGGAAATTATGAATGAATTATTCGATATACCTTGCTTTTAACTCAAACTTTTTAATAAAATATACTTCAAACATTTTGAACTAGCTCGCTATGTTCTTCGAAAATTTGCATAAACATACAAGATTATTGCACATAAAGCCAGTCGAAGCAACAACAATGACTGTAAATTCTTTTTAGAGGTATTAATTACCTTCTTAAAGCTAGTAACATTTTTTTAATAAATACAGCTTCTCGTGTCGTGTCTGTTTCCTCCTCAAAACAAACTTTTGATTTACTAATATTTAATATATTTTATCGCCAAAACGAACACTAAAGGAAAATTTTCTTTTTTAAAAAAAAATATAAAAAGTATCAAATTCATCATAAAATTTAACGTGCATAATTTCAAGAAACATGAAAATGTGCAAAATATCAAACTGGAAATGTGAAAACATATTTACGTAACCACATACCTGGATAAATCCTTAAAACAGCATCTTATTAGCATAATTATCAAAACTTCTAAACAACTTTTTAAGCTCTTTCAGATGAAGCCAACTTATTTTTTCGCAGGAGGTAAGCTTTAAATAACTTTTTTGCTTTACAAGAATTCCAACATCACTTTCCATTATTATTTGTGTAAAATTGGTTAGTAAGCCCGGAGCCACATTGTCTATCAGATTTCAGGAAAAAAGCCTACCTTTTTTTAATTCCAAGGATTGTATATATTTGTTTTAGACCACATCCGCTAGCTCTTAATCGTTCGACTAACTTTTTGTGGCGGTCAAGTATCTTCTGTCGCTTTTTCTCAGCCACTAATGCAGACCTCTTCTTGGCACTGCTCATTTTCGTTCTGGATGCCGGTACAGCATTAACTTGATGCGGAGGTGGTGAGGGTTCTTCTATTTTTACAAGACTTGGTATAGGTATGTCTGGGAAGAACATTTCTGCAGGTGGAATTTCTGGTTCCTTAAATTGCAAGGTCTTCCTGTCTTCAATACTACTCCTTTTAGTTTCATGAATTGGAGAATAAATGGGTTGCCATGTTGATCTTACTTTTGTCATCATGGTTTCCGGTGGTTCCTCCATTACAATTTTAGAATTGTGCTTCATTCTTTGGACTACAAAAGATATTATGCCTAATATTTCTACTGCGTGTTCAGCAAAAGCATTTAATTCAGACTTCACCTTTTCCTCTTTTCCATGTATGTTGTCATTCAAGAAAGTAACTTTCTCTTTTAAATGCGAACATTTCGTTTGTGCAATGCTGTTTAAAAAGTGTATCACGTGCGCTAACTTGTCTCTTTTTATCAATTTCCATTTAGATTCGTTTTCATTGGCATCTCTTTTGTCCTGATTAGCAAGATTTTGATTGTCAAAAAACCCACTCTCAGTCCAACTTCTGTGTAAACCATCCTCGTCAGGTTGAAGTTCAGAACTATCAGTTTTACTATATTCTTGTGCGTGTGGTAATGTTGAAATTGTTTCATTTTTATCGCTTCTTTCATCATTTCCTGCATTTGCTAATACATTTTCCATCTTTTTTAACTCGTTGCTTCTTTGAGCTTGTACGTGTGCGTTTGGAGGTGAAAGCAATTTTGACATTTCTTTCTCTTCATTACTTCTTTCTGTTCCTTCATCTGATGTTGATGGCATTGTAACTTGAATATCCAAAGGGTCGCTTTTCTTCTCTTTACTCAAGTTGCTGGCAAGTTTAACAAACGCAAATATTTTTTTATGCAAGAATGCAAAATCTTCTTCAGGTAAAGGTGAAGATGCCCTGTCTTCGTGTTGTGGCCTGTCTTCTCTCCTGTCATTCCACTTTCCTTGAGGAGCATCTGCAGATTCACATTTTTCACATATAAAATTGGGCTGCTTCGCCATTTCCACTTGAATTGATTTGTTGCTCAAAACTGGTTTAACACTAATAGATGACATTTGCTCTACCGTTGTTTCGTCCTGAACGCTGGAATCTACCGATTCCTCTAAAGGTGTATTAACAAATTCCTCGTTATTCGCTTCTGTCTTCACTTGATTGACAGTATCATTTGGTTCATCTTCGTCAACATTATCAATTTCGCTGTCCTGCTCATCTTTCTTATTATTTCCAGTTGTCACAACTTCTGTATTATTTTTTTCTTTCTTGTCTGATATAGAAGACACTTGTGCTTTCAAAGATTCACAAATAATTTCCAATTTCCTATACCTTTCAACCGAAACAACAATTTCTCTTTGAAAGCTTTTGCACTTTATGCAATCAACATCAGTCTGTTCTGTATTTGTGTTGTTCAGTTTTATTTCGATCTCATCCTTTTCAGGTTCCTTTACTTTTTCAATCTTAACCTCTGTCTTCTCCTGAGTTAACAATTCTTCGTTTCTCCGTTTCTCTTGCTTCAATTCGCCCTCGCATTTCTTTAACTTTTCTTCCAACTTTTCAATTTTTGCCATAAGTTCACTTTCTTTATAATCGCTACTGACTAATAAATTCTTTTTCTGCTGTGATTCCTCTTCACTTCTTTTCATTATTTCCTTTTGCTTTTCATTTTCGTCGAGTACTTCTCTTAGGCGCGATTCAAGTTTGCTGCATTTCATCTCAACAGTTTTCAATTTCATTCTGCAGCGATCGTATTCATCTTGTAAAATATGATTTTCTTTTTTCACGTTCTCTTTTAAAGCTTCAGATTGCTGCAGCATTTCTTTTTGTTTATCAACACTACTTTGCAAATCATCTACACATTGGGTTTGCAATTTAAATGCATTTAAAAGCTTCTCAAATTCCTTTTCTAACCTCCCAAAATCTGTCGCACCTTGTTTCCGAACAGATTTTAATAAATCAACGATCTCAGATGCTGCATACTTCCAGGTATCAACCTTCTCCTTGCGTTGGCTCTTCATATCATGTAACTTTTTGAATTGTCCTACAACTTTTTTTTGTAGGTTTGTTTCATGTAATTTTTGTTCGCGATTTTCCTGTTCATGAGAAAGTGGTTGTGTTCTTGATATTCTAAGCAGTTTATGAAAAATTCTTTGCAACCTTTGGGTTCTGTTATTCATCAGTTCAATTGCGTAAGTAAATTCTGACGAGATATCATCAATGTCATCTATTACCGTTAGCTGAAGATTATCAAGAACATCTTCCATTTCCAAGGATTCCAGGATGTTTGACAAAATTTCTTCTTTATCTTGACATGCCGATGTAAATTCGACAAGGCTCTCGTCGATGATGGCTCGAAGTACCATAGACTCGCTGTTCTTTCCAAAACCATCAGGATCTGTTAGCATTCTGATATCAAATTCATCAGTGTCTTCTATGTCGCCATAATCTTCTAACAATTCAGACATTCTCGCTTTAATCTCGGAAAACTCCTCACTAATTTTCTCCTGCTCTCGCCGCTTTTGCTTTTCTTCAAAACGATTCATAATGCTGTCAAGTGCAGTGAAATCTCCTTCTGGATCTTCTATCGCAACTGATGACGAATCTTCAAATTCAAGGTCACCAAACCGAACGCGTTGATTAGGAAGATCATACTCCTCATTAACAAAACCATCCTGACGAGACTTGCTAAAAGCGCTTGTGGAAATAATACCTTTGCCATGTTTTTGACCATCTGATGGAAGTACTCCAGATAAATGAACTGTACCTAATATACATAGAACAATACACAAATATTGACAAGAATAATGATCAGCTACTCAGCTCAGAACTACTTTTAGTAAATCTTTCGAAATGTGAAAATTTGAGAAATTTACGAGAGTATCTGCCCGCGAAAGTTTTTGCACCTAAATGTACTTGCCATGTCTGCTGTATTTTCTTTTCATTAAAATCTTTTGCGGACTCTTTTCCTCTTTTGTGAAGACATTTACATCAGTAGCATTTACTCTTCCTTTGCCTAGATAACCTCCATGCATGTCAACCGATTTACGTCTTAAATCTTCAGGTAGCTGCTCATTAAAAACTGATTGTTTTTTCTTTTTGTTGTTCAATACTTTCAAACGTTGATTTTTCTTAAAAGGCAACTTCCTATGATCGTACCTTTGATAGACCATTTTTCAAGTTTGCTGTGATGGAGATTACATTCCGTGTATATGCATTGTATGGATGAAGTGTGTTGTGAAGTGAAAGACCAAACTTGGGTCATAAATTTGACGTCAGTTTGAACTATAAAATTTGACGTTTACAAATAAGATAGCTACTATAATTGCGTTTTTCAAATTTCCCCCTTTTCAACTTGGGTATTTTTGTTCTTGTTTTGCACGAAATGGGTTAGATAAAATTTATTCCGACGAAAATAAAGATAATATTGAAATTTTCCAGCATTTACAGCATTTACAGCTAGCAATACTAACTTCTATAAACGCTCACTTTCTCTCTGGATAAGTTACAAGTTATGAGCTATCTTTAATTTTTCAAACAAACTTCCAATTCCATTTTTTTGGTTAAAAGACTTACGTTTAGAAAATGTCTCACAAAATCCAACGTATTCCTAAGTTATCCTGAGAAATATCCAAGCTACATATAATATACATCTGTTCAATTTTCACAACTTGTTCGTGCACACCAACCCAATTGTTTTGGTAAGTGTGAGCAAGGCGGGAAGATAAAAAAAACTATTAACCGTCTTATTGGATACAGCCGTAAAAAAAACGTGATCGATGACATAAACATAACGCGTAACTTGCTTACCACCGGAAAATTGGAATGGTAAAAAGAGAAAAAAAGTACGCTACTATATATATATATATATATATATATATATATATATATATATATATATATATATATATATATATATATATATATATATATATATATATATATATATATATATATATATATATATATATATATATATATATATATATATATATATATATATATATATATATATATATATATATATATATATATATATATATATATATATATATATATATATATATATATATATATATATATATATATATATATATATATATATATATATATATATATATATATATATATATATATATATATATATATATATATATATATATATATATATATATATATATATATATATATATATATATATATATATATATATATATATATATATATATATATATATATATATATATATATATATATATATATATATATATATATATATATATATATATATATATATATATATATATATATATATATATATCACTTACCCGAGCAAAATTAATTCGAGATTGGCTTTGAAATTATTTTTGTGTTTATTGGTTGATTTGAATAGGGGTTCAGCTCTAACATCTTATCAATGAAAGAGAAGTCAGCAAAAAATAAAAGTAGGCAAAAACTTTAGTCGTTTTGACATAATTTAGTCACTTTTTTCCGACTTTTTTTCCCGATAAAGTGGTTTGAACTACAGATTGCTAATTTACTCCAGGTTTAAGCGAGGCAACAAAGCCGATGCATCGCTTATCTCAGTCTTTTAATGAGGATTTACACCACGTATTTGTGATGGCTGTGATGATTTGCTAGTGATGTGATTGATTTCCAAGCGTATGCGGACAGATAAATGTTTTTTTTTAACAACCAATAAAAATTCAGAAAACGCTACCATTTTTATTCTGATAGAAATCGAAAATACAAAGCGAAACGTTGGCATCTTCGGTGCGTAAGCAGTCTTTATTATGACCGGTTTATTCCATTGTTTTCTCCAAATAAAATCGAATATAAACCTCAAACGTTGACTTATAAAAACGACCATCAAGAGGAAGAATATAAGGAACCATAAAAGCAGATAAAGATAAGGATAATGCTTAAGTTTAGCAAGATAAGTCGTATAATAAAGTAACAAAAAAATAATTGTCTCCTCTTGTCTTCATCTAATTAAAAAGCTCAAGAAGATGGTAAACAAACATAATTCTCCGTCGTAGCTAGTTTCTCCTCCTATATAAAAGAGAACCTTTTATGTGACATTTCTCCCTAGAGAATAGGAAAGTAATATAACGTTTTCGTGTAGTGTGTTCACATAATGGCTTTTATGTTTCAACAAATAAAAAGTAAACACGCTTGAAGTTGTTATTGTACCTCTTCCCACAATTATCTCACGAAATGCAAAACATTGCGAAAGGTCATCAACCGCAACTCATGATCAAATTGTTTAACTTCACATAATAAATCTAAGTAAACCCCATGTGAGAAACACTTGCGATATGACGGTCAACTTTATTATTATTGCGGTAAAAATAACTCTTCACAGATCAAGTGGCTTTTGTGTCAACGTAGCGATCTTGTTATAACGTTACATAAAGGGAAAGTCAGGAGCAAATCGAGCATAAGTGTGGAGGTTTGAAAACATGAGTAGTACAGAAATGGCTATTGATCAAAGATTTGT
Organism: Hydractinia symbiolongicarpus; assembly: GCF_029227915.1. NCBI lineage: Eukaryota > Metazoa > Cnidaria > Hydrozoa > Anthoathecata > Hydractiniidae > Hydractinia > Hydractinia symbiolongicarpus. Next base: position 2,514,053 of record NC_079882.1, on the reverse strand, counting down.
ATTTTCAGATAACATGATTATTCGCTGCAGATTTATAAAGAATGATTATATCCCTGTGGAAATTCTAGATTTGGACGATATTTTGACGAAGATTAAAGAACTGCTGTGTAAGAGAATTACGTATCGGCGTTCGGTAAGTCGAGTCTTTTTATTCAGAAAACCATTGTAGAAAACTGGGTACTAACATAAAAAGGCTGTTGTCTACTGAAATTTCAAAGGTCGCTTCCCAACTCAAGAACATTTTCTGTGAAACAAAACAGGAAAAATACTAAAAGTTAATAGCTTATGGTGCTAATTATTCTTTTGTTATTTTTACGTATTAGTTCTCCGGAAAGTTAAAATAATTTCAATGTTTCTGCGGAAAACAAAAGAAAAGTTTATCAGCTAATGAGATACAAATTACAGTTATCTGTACCATTTCTATCTTGTTGTGTTCTTTTATGTGCAGACGCCAAAACACTGAGTTTTTTCCGCCACATTAATTTTTGATGGCATGCTTTTTTATAAGAATATGCTTTATAAGAATATCAGGCTAGGATTTCAGGATAAGGTCTATTGTTTAGAAAATTAGGGGAAAAGGTACGAGGCACAAGGTTGCCTTGACTTACTTCGGAGAACCCAGCAAAGTGTGAGAGTGTATCATTGTTTTTTTAATGGTATTTCAGGAGTCAGACTTCACGAATTTTGAACATGGTTCTATTCGCGATCGATTATTAAATACTCGAAGAAACAGCCAACCTAATATTTTTAAAAGTAAATCCAGTGATCATATAGTGTCATGTGATTCAGTCACGAATTCAGTTATTTTACGCATGTCACCAATGATGCGAGAAAACAGAAATTCCGAAAAACGATATTCTACTGGACAAATCAGAGACGAAGTATTAAAGCCTGATAAAAATATGAATACGAAAGACTCGCCTCTTTCTGCTGGAAGTAAAACATGTAGAGGAATTGACACATGTCTTAACGACAATCCTTCAGATTACGTCCACATTGCTACGTTTAAATATTTAAAAGAAGCAGAACTATTTTTACTGAGACTGAAAGAAGTAAAAAAGACAGTGGCTGTGGAGATCGACGTCAGCGAGACGAAAATCATCTCCATATCCTATCAACAGTTGCAAAATTTTAATCAAGAGTTTATGATGCTGGACTTGAAGACCAGCAATCATATGTTTTTCTTGAGGCCTTTCTAAAGGCGTCGTCTCCAAAAGGGTGTCACCAGTGCAAAGCTACACCGTTTTAAAGAAAAAACTTTGAAGAGAGGTGGAAAGTAAATATTAATTTCCTCTATCTGTCAGAGAAAAAAATATCTCCGTAATATTATAGAGCTAGTCGCTCTGGAAATTCGAAGTATTCCGTGAAGTACGAAATAAAGATGGTTACTAAATGTTACCTAGAAAAGCACGCAGAAAAATAAAAACAAGAACGATATATTCGGATGTTTGCCAGATTAAATCCGATAACGAAACTTGATAACATTATTCTTGTGCGAACAAATACTGTATATGAAAAATACAAACAGACTTAAATATATAATAAACATCAACACAAAAATAAAATACTTATTTACACTACAATACATTTACATTACAATACATAAGACGTAGGAATGTTTTTTATAAGCATAAAGTTTATAAGCATATCCAGGCTAGAATTTCCTTAAATTTAACCATACGATAACCATATTCTGAGGGTGAACAAAATCAAAATTCAATATTTTTATTTGAATATTTCTTTTTTTTTATGGAACATGACCAAAATAACTAGGTAAAAAACAACTGTCTTAAAAGAAAATAATAATGTTAGAAATGTTAGAAAGCGCCAACAAATTTCAATAAAATCAGTAAAATGGTTTAAAGTGGTGAGATGTCGATTAATTATCTTATATTTTCATGTTCTTTTTCTCTTCATACATCTATACACAATCGCTTTTTTTACATGTCATTTGGATAGAGGGGTGTGTGCAAGCCACGCGGTTGGTCCCATTTTGCTTTTTGTCGTCGAATATCAGATATCAACGTGGAAGCAAATGCGATACCAATCACCTAAAAAAGTAAAAAAAAAAAATAGATAAACCCCCGATACTTTACTATTTTAGATATCGAAGTCAAAGATAGATTAACAAAGGGTTATCGAAGAGGTCCTGTCTTTTTTCAAAGATCGAGGATTAAAGGAGAGGCGAACAGTCGCGGCACAGCTGCTCACTAAAAATTCAAAGACCAGATCCGCTGGTCTGGAATATCCCGTAAAAGCTTGACAATTGTTAAGTTTTTGCAATATTTAGTTAGCATCAAATCAAGTAAAAAATGGCTATAAACAAAAAAATATTTGTTATTTTTATATTAAGGGGGTAATAAATTAAAGCTGCTTGTTTAAAAGAATAAAAGTTTATTACAAAATACCAGTTTTTACTTTTATCCTTGAATGCTAAATCATTCATTTTATGGTTCAGTATTTTTACACATTTCCAAACTAGTGGTTAGTCAGAAACAATATTAGATTTTTCTCTACATTGTGATGGCAACGCGTCGATGATCACACTGTTTTATTAAAAATACACAATTTGAAGATCAAAATAGAAAAATGCTATTAGTTGAATAACACGACGAAAAAATATACGAAAAGATAAAGAAAATAAATATTTGTAAACAAAGCTGAAACCGCCATATTGCATGTTCGATTTGTTGTTTCTGGTCTGTGTATTTATCAAATTTGGCGTCATCTCATCACAAAAAACTTCATCGTTCGAAGTTGGACGTATATTGTGAAAAGGCGAACCAAATTAAGAAAATAAAATTATTATTGGCTGTGAAAGATGTTTATAAAGTTCCAAGAATTATTAACGAAGGTTATAAAATGCTGGCACTATGATTGTATGCAAAATATTCTTAGTTATCTTGAGTTAAAGGTCTTATTTTTAGTTTTTATGGGTGAGTACATCCTAAAACTTGCTTCTTTTTTACCCACACAGCCATATAAAATGTTGCTTGTAAGGAACATGGATATTTATTTATAAAACATAGTTATTTGTGTGTCGTTATAGTAGTTATTTTATTAGATTTTGGGATTTAGACGTTCCTTAATTTTTGCTACCTGGCCTAAAATTTATTTTGTGGCTGCCCAAAAAATGTTTTGTGTTCGCCTCTCCTTTAAATAAAAAACTATATCTCCACTAATTTCTAGGACGCCAATAACTAGGCTTTAACCAACCACATACATCATATTATAAAGGACCCTTGTGATAACAGTAGGTAACTCAAATAATATTGCAAAAAATTGAGCTTTTGCTAAAAACAGTTAAAGGAACAAAACAGGGGTCAGGCATTGTAAATTTTTACAAATTCTTCTTCAAAGAAACATTAAGACTGAATCCAACAGGTACTTTTCTTATAAAAACTCCAGTTTATGTTTTTTTCGTATAAAACACTTGTAGGAAGTTACAAGCTACCAGAGCTATGCACAATGCATATATATATATATATTTTCAAGAAGTCCTGGACTAGCAGGAGCATATTATAGTCGAAGTAATTTTCCAATGTGTATTTATTTTCGTGAATTAAAAAGTAACTTACCCCGTCAACATATTTTCACAAATGCTCAATTTTTGTTTTTGAATGGGTAAAGTCTTATTAAATTGACACCCCAAAATCTTATCTACTTGTATTTTAATTATTTTTGTTTACATAACGGTTCGAAGACAGTTTCGCGGGTATTCATTCCCCAAAAAATCGCGAAAATCAGTAAACCTAAAACAACTGGTTCCGCTAAAAGTTCCACTATATGAGAGGTTCGCTATAACCTTTCTTATCACAAACTTTCTTGTAAACCCTGAATGCAACTGAAGTTAAAATAAAGTATGTTATTTTCTTCTGATAAAAAAGATGCAAATATCTTTCCAATTTATTTTTTTAAAACCAAGATCAAATTTGTGAGTATAATTGGACACCATGCATTTTAGGATGCAAAAAAACATCTGTTAACCGTAACAGTTAAGGGGGGCTAAACATTAGACAAAAGAACTCAATCAAAACAAAAACATGCTAGTGTAAAATGAGACTAACAGAAATACCCCGTACTAAAAGTGGTCAATACTCTCGAGATACTTGGAACACCAAACCTCAGAATTTCCCACGTTACTGCTAAAGCACTTAAAGCATAAAAACATCACATGATACCTGTAGTAGAGCTACTCCCACGCCCACGCCACCTACAATTTCTAAGTTTCGATTAAACCATTTGGTGATTCCATCGATACAACCATCTGTGTAGATTATTGAGGCACGTTTCGAATGCTATAAAAAATAGACAGAAAAAGGTTTCCTTAAACCCATTCAAAATTTTAAATAGTCAATTTTAAAGAAGCTAACATGAGGCAAGAACTAAATCTGTGTTTTATCAGTACTGCTTTAGAACATTCTTCAATATTTTGTGTACCTCTAATAATACAAAAACAGACAGAAAGAGGTTTCCTTGAATCCATTCAAAATTTTAAATATTCAATATTAAAGAAGCTAAAAATAGACAAGAACAAAATCTGTATTTTATCAGTACTGTTTTAGGACATTCTTTAATATTTTGTGTACCTCTACTTGCGTAAATCAAAGCTAAATTCTTATAAATAAACAAATAAATTAATTAATTTACTTACGGGCATTTCGTCTCTGTTTATTCCATATCCGCACTGGGTGTTCAGTTGATCCTAAAACACAATGTAACACACATTGTATACAAACAAACAGAAAAATGTATGCATCAAACATACGTAGGATTTTCGTCATGGTCAATCTTTTTTTATTTCAACAAACAAGCATGCAACAGGGGGTTACATATTCATATCATTCTAAATTCTTGTGCATTTTCTCTTTCTTGCATTTTTGTCGATTTGATTAAGTCTCGAGTTTCTGAACATTATGAGAGTTTGCCAGAAGTATATGCTGTGTTTTTCATATATTTCATATTAATTTTAAAGAGTTTTACCACAAAACCAACCCCTGGTAGAGAAACGAAAAAAAATGATGGACAAACAAAAGGGGGTTTACATTTAATTTTTCAGGTTAAAAGAAGTGTGGAAAAAAGTATTAAAACACGAAAAAAATATAAACAGCAAATGATATTGATAAAGCATACCACACGACAGCAAGAATAGGGAACAGAACAAGCTTCTGGTCCAATTTGACTGCAGTTGAAATAACGATTTTTTCGCCAATCTTTATAACTGTTTAGTCCACAACACTTGAACTGTAAAGAGAATAACAAACCTCAAAATACAAAAAATGCACAACACAAAAGAAACACACAACAAAACAAAAACAACTTACCGTTTCTTGGGAATAATCGATAATGTTCTGCAAATTTGGGTTTGTTCTATAATGAATAATGGTGTCTTCCAGGTTTTCAGCTACCAGTTCCTTTATCTATATTTAAAAAAAAATCAAAAGGATTAATCATCACAATTTTTTAGTTTTCTAAAAAAATAAAAAAATAAAAAAAAATATGATAAATTGCCAGAAAGGATTACGTTGAAATAATATCAATACCATTGATATTATAGATATTTTTTGTGTATCACATTTTTTGAAAAAAAGCTTTTATATTCACCTTGTGTCTGTAGACAAAACCAAGTATCCCTGCAGCAAGTTGCGTGAAGAAAATGATGGATAGACATATGGAGAACTATATAACAAAAAATATAAAACGTTATTTACCTGTATTTTTGATTATGATAAATATACACTCTTTGCTTTCTCAGTACTATGGATGCAACAAATCAAAAAACAACAACACTAACAACAAAAACAACAACAAAATCACTACAACAAAATACACTAACAACACCAACGACAACAACAACAACAACAACAACACCAACACAACACCAACGACAACAACAACACCAACACAACAAACAACATCAAAAACAACAACAACAACAACAACAGAACACATAACAGTCAATGAATACCGTAAAAATTTCTTAACAGAAAAAAGCTCAGTACTACACAAAGTAAAACACTTACAAACTTTAGCAAACAAATGTTTTCACGTAGAGCACCAATGCAACCACAGAAGCCAAGCATGAACATTATGACACCAACAAAAATAAAGATAATGGCTGGATCTAAATCCCATCCACTGAAAAGACTAAGTGATGTATTCTCTTGTGTGTAGGCAACACGTGCCCATAATCCAACAAAGCATATCACACCACCAATCAACTAAAAAATAGTGAAATAACCAAGATCACCGCATACAGGCAAACTTTTCTCACATATACCATTTATTCTATGAAAGCTTTTCATCATTCATTAAGGAGGGTTTCCACTTAAGCAACCGAAATTGGTAGAATTGATTTATGTTAACAACTGCAAAATATAGGATTGCATCCGTTTTCCATTGACGTAAATGGAAAAAAAACCTGGCATATTTAATTAGAAAAAAAGTGTGTTTTATATGTCATGTGATAGTTCAACAAAAAAAGCAATTATGCTTCTACAACCTTTGATCTATGTTTTTTTGAACCTTTTACAGCAATGTATTCAGGTTTTTTTTGGCACACCTGAGTCCTGAAGGAAAAACGCAGACGTATAATGACCCTGCTAATTTTAACGCTATACAGGACCACAACTGTCACAAAATACTGCTGAATGCATCACTGTTTTAGGTAGTTATTTTATAGCCAAGTATACAATTTGCTTTTAGTTAAAATGAATGTTTTTATTTTATATCATAAACCATCAGAATATTTTGCGAAATGTTCTGTTCCAAAACCCAAAAACATAATTTCTATTTCTGGGAAATAGCTTGGAGTTAGTCCTAAAAAACTTTTGAATAAAAAGATGGTAAATTTAAAATACAAAATATATAATTAAAAAGGTGTATACATACCCAAAAGAAGACATTGAAGAAAAACAATAAATACTTGATACACAAGCTCACTTCAGAGTTTCTGGCTGCCATTTTTTATTTCTAAAGAGATGATATGTTTTGTGATGTGAGAACTTTATGCAAATGAAAATTTAAGAGTTAATCATTAATTTTTAATGACACTACTTAATGAAAGTAACTTAATGAAATCTGGTACCCAGGAAAATATGTTTTTTAAAGAATAGGAAAAAAATTGTCATATTATAATTGTCATAGACATTATTTTGATTTATTTTAAGATTTTTGTTCTGCCTTTATTAGAAACAAGAATATCTCAGGTTTTCAGGAAAGTGAACTTCATTCATGTTAAATATGTTGTTCTGAAATCAATGTTGTAAACCACCTATTGTTTTAGTATGGTTTCACCCAACATACTCAATATGATATTAACATAACTTTTAAAAAACTGGTGAGAGCTGTGAAGTCTTTGTTTGTGAAAATGATTAAATTAAATGCATAACAACCTTTATACATTTTCAAGCATTTTTTAGGCTTGAGTTTCTAACTTTATGAAGTTTTGATATTAAAGTTGAGTTTCAGCACAAAAAATCTTAAGTTTATTGAGCCAATGCACAAGTGTGAGTAGTATTAGGAGTGACAAAAAAAATAGAATAGGAATAAGTTAAAAAACAAAAATAAATTAAAAAACAAAACAAATTTGCAATTTTGTGACTTAACGTTCTGTTTAGTGGCAAATCACAGTAAATAATCGTGACAACTAAAGAAAAGTAATAACTTAAGCAGATTAGAAACAACACATAATTTTTAGGCGGTTTTGACCATTAAAGGGTGTTAAAGGGCAGGGCTTTCAAGGAACCAAATACAATGGCTTTACAGACACTGCATTTGATGTGGCGCCGTAGATTAGTGGTTATAGCTCTCGTACTCTGTGCGGGAGACCAGGGTTCGATTCTTCTTGACGGCGATTCAACATGGGCGAGTGAATGTTACCATAGCCCCGGGTTAACCCAAGCCATGTGAGGGAAATTGGGAAGATGGCACACTGTGTGGGCCGTTGGATGTTGCTGGGAGTTGTCTAGTAGAGTGCGGGCTCTAATTGGGTCTGCGTAGCTCAAAATGAGCATTAAATACTCTAGGACTCTCCATCTACGCCATGGCCCCTCCTGGAAATAATAGACAGGGTATATCCCCCGATATTTGTGAGGCTAGCCATGTAAAATATGCACATCTATCTAAGACAGTACATGATCTATTCCCAGTGGGTGACTGTACCCCAGTCAGGTAAATCATCCTTTTGACTGGGTAGCTACAATGTTTAGAATGTCAAAACAACAGACAAGACTTTATTTTATATGCATAAACAAACTAAAAGTCTTAAAGTAGTTAGTTCTGGCTTACCCAGCTAGAAATAGCTTAGCTGGCTATATGCTAAATATATAAATATACTTCAAATCAGATATGATAACTTTTTTTCGTTATATAGCCACTTATACTTTCTTCCTACTAAACTAACTAAACCCATATGTCTAAAACACTCAAAAGGGGAGTTTCAGAACCTGAATGTGTGGGATCTAGGCTATATGTAAACATATGCACCATGTCGTCAATCTAAGTTCAATATATATAGTCATAATGTCAGCAGGACACACTGATTTGTTGGCTAGGCAGGCTGTGGTTGGCATTTTCTTTGAACTTTTGTGAATGAACCATTGTCTCTGCAAGATAGAACACTATTGAAATCTAGGCATGCCGAAAGAAAAAAAGTCTCGACGCAATTTTTCCCTGCCTGATAAAATAACATTGAAAACTAGGCATAGCGTAAAAAAGTCTCAATGTAATTCTTAGTATAAATTTCTCCTGTGAGGGCATTTCAACATAATGCACTTTGAAACAACTAAATTTTACGGAACTAGATTTTGCAGATGGGTGGATTCATTTTTATTTTTCACAAGAATTGAATTCTGGGGATGACCTAAATTATTCGTTTTGCAGGAAATAAGTTTGGTGAAAAGTTATTAAACTTGCGAGTATAAAAGTTTATTCTCCAGGAAATTTCGTTTCAATTGAGAATAACTTTGCCACCAGGGCTATTTGCTTGTTATAAATGATATGAAGGCCGTTCGGCCCCGATTATGTCCGTTCTATAAGTGAGAAATAATATAAAAATTTGTACATAAGCCGGTCTGCCCTGATTATGTTCATTTTAAGTGCCAAATAAAATAAGCTTAGCTGAAATTGGATTTTATTAAACTTAAATAATAACTTTTATTAAAAGTTTTTGTTTGTTTATAAACAACTGATCTGTTAACATTATATATATGATTATATGTCATAATTTCGCATAATGACGAGAAGAAGAATGAAGAACTAACCTAACAGCACTAGGATAAGGACATAAGGAATATATAATACTCTGATGGATTTCTCATTTATTAAATCTTTCCTGACTGTATCACAGATCGGTGACTATAACAGTACACTTACTGATCTTTGTGATGTCAATAACAATGTGGGAGAGAGACGAGAAAAAAGGGAGTTTGTCCTACTAGCTGTGGGTATAGCTAACTAGCTAGCGAAGCACGCCAAAGCTTTTTATTATAAAAAAGGTAGCTAAAAATACGAAACGCAACGTTAAACTTATAGCCTTATCTAACCCTAAGTCAGAATTAAAAAACATACAAAACACACAATAACGGACTTCGTAAATGACAGTTTAACTAACCAAAAGTAAGACACACAAGCATTTTCTAATGTATCCCAAGAGGAAAAAACTATACAAAGTAAAATAAATTAAGCGCCCCATGCTCGATAAGCGCCCCTCCTGTCGAATAAGCGCCCCCTCCCTTCTTCCTCCTGAAAAGGGGCGCTTTTTCGGATCGGTACACGAAGGACAACATATACACATAAAATATATATTACTACTATTGTATTTCTTCCTTTTTTGCTTGTATTTCTATTTTTTATTTATTAAAATTATGAGAATGATGTTTAAAGAATTTGCTTTTCTGAAAAAAAAATTAAATTAATCCGTCATTTACGGCGCATAGTTACCTTTGTTGGTAGCTTTACGGTAGGTTCAAATCATAATTTATTTTCAATGAAAGATGCCTGAACTACTATTTTAGGAAAAATCACTTTTATCAACACAATTTGGCCAAAACGGCTTCTTTTTAGCTTAAAATTACCAAGGCATAACTTCCCAAAAAGGACATTTCAATAATTTTATCAGAAGAAGTATTTTTTTTCTTTTTATTGAAGAAAATAATTTGTTTATTTCTCCAAAAATCACCTAAAAATACCCGACTTTTTCAATAGATAACATGGTAATTTTCATACATGCCAAGCAAATATTTTCGCCCGACTTTGTATACGAACCGGACCTTGTGTGGGACAACAGAATATCAAGCACGCTGTATACACTGTTCAAAATATAAGGCGCCAATAATGACATTATTACTAAACATGGTAATTTATTTATTTCCTTATATAAAGTCAATTTTATAGTAGTTAAAAAGAAATACTAATGTAAATCGACTAAAAAAGAAAACAAAAAAAGAAAACAAAAAAATAAAAGAAAATCGCATAATAATGCTCAACAAAATGTTAGCACTGGGTTACATATTTTGCATGAGAAATCAGGACCCTTCTAAGATCGTATGGAACGACGAAAACTGCAAAGCGGAGGAGAGTTTTTGACGGAAGATGGGACAGATAACCATAAAATTCCTGTACGATTGGCAAGACTATTTAAACCATACGATAGTGTGTGGTAAGTCGAGCGCTTTACCAGAATAAAATTACGTAATTTATAATTATTTTCCCTAATGCAAAAAATTTCAGACATATAACGAGGCGATATTCCGTTTAAAAATTTATATAATTCTTTCATAGGAGTTCTTAAGTTAATAACATGGATAGAACTACTATTTGATAAACTAAGAAGACCCTCAAAACTAGATATGCTATCATTATTAATTATGCGTAGACAACTTCATGTATACGATTGATACGATTATTAGCTACGCATCCACAAAACATCCATACCAAAGGACAATAGGAGAACTGAGAAAGAATAAAGGTATTAAAAAGAAGTTTCCTCCTTCTTGGAGAAATATACGAAGAACGTTAAGCTTCCTACTGGCTTTAGAACAAATGTTTCTAATGTGTGCGGCAAATTTTAGTTTTGTATCACTTGTAATACCGAGCAATTCAACTGTCGAACTCCACTTAATAGTCTGACCTTCAAAAGAAATAAATTTGTCGATACACTTACTATCGTAATATATTGATATTTATTTAAATTTACGAAAAGAAAGTTCTCATTAAACCAATTATGTAATATAGATAAATCTGTGAGTAAAATTGATTTAATTTTGTCTAGGGCATTGCCGCAAGCATATAAAATATTATCGTCAGCAAAATTACAAATTTGTGAAAGTGAGACGAACTAAAATAAATCATTGATAGAGATATTAAAAAATGGAGGACTTAGAATAGATCCTTGAGGAACTCCAACAAGAAGAGGACGCCAAGTACTAACAACAGAGTTTATTCTGGTTCGTTGAAAACAGTGGCTAAGATAAGAATAAATGGAAAGCAAAGCACTTTTAGCAAAACCATGGACATGAAGCTTCGCAATAAGTAAGCTATGATTAATTGTATCAAAGGTCTTTGAAAGGTCCATTAGAACTGCCCCAACAACACCCTTATTGTCTAGTGTACATTTCCATTTCTCAATCATTCTTACAATTGCATGCTGGGTATTGTAGCCTTTTCTGAATCCTAATAGACATGGACTCAGTTTATTAGCCATAAAGTTATTTACCTGTTTGAGAACAAGCCTTTCAGAAACCTTTGATAGATTATAGAGTAAGCTTACAGGTTGATAATTTTGTTTGTTATTGCGATCTCCTTTTTTGTAAATAGGTATAAGCTCCGCTAGTTTCAGCACATCAGGAAAAATACAATTTTCAAAATATATATGGCCATTTTCAAAACGTATATAGCCATTTTTAAAATTTATATGGCCATTTTAAAAAAAAAATATATAGATGGCCATTTTTAAGATAAATTGCCTTTTTTGAAAAAATATAAGGCCATTTCTTTAAAATATATATGGTTGTCTTAAAAACAGTCTTGTTTTTTATATGCTGACGAACGGCTTTTTAACTTTACGGCGGAAAGGACGTTTCTGTGAACAAGATTTTCACAAGGTTTTTAAAACAAAACAAAAAACAATCAAATAATACACAAAATTACAATAACGACTAATTCTGAATTTGAAGAATGTCTTACTAAAGACTAAGCTTGTTGAGAAGCGATCCCACCCCGCATCCATTATATCGGCACGTGGTTTGACTATGATTAACGGATTTTCAACTTCACTGCCATTACCAAGGCCTTAGACACCCTTGTCCTCACAGGGTCTCGTGGTCCCTGAGCCGTTATAACGGAGCGGCAACAATTTTTGCAACTAACAAATTCATCAAAAAGGCAGTATGCCCTGAGAGGGAGTTGACGATGAAGTGTTTTTAATACTTCTGCTACAAAGTCACTTTCAGAGACGGCTACTTGATCTATTTGATTCGTCTTCGATGTCACTCCCGTATGTTCTTAATTCTTCGGGTGATGCAGTCCTTCAAATTCAATTGAAAAGGAACCAGAAGCTTGTAATGCACATGTACATTACAAGCTATGTACAACTAATTAGGCGATTTTTTCTTAATTTCAAGGCCTTGGTAATGGTAGTGAAGTTGAAAATCCGTTAATGCTCTATTTATGCGTGGTAGGTAAATGTAGACAGAAGAAAATTGGAAGTTGAAAGATATCTGATTCTTCCACTTCGCAAAACAATATAACAAAAAATTTGGTACAACGCCTTGTTAGATATCTCAGTGAAAACATTTTTGTCACACAGCTTCTTGAGATAAAGCTCGAAAGTATCTTGAAAAGATTTGGCGACGAAAATGCAATGAAGGCGCTCCAAACTTTCCAGTTGTTATATCAGTTCGTGAACTTTCAACGTCTTTAGCATGTATTAGAAATTATTTTATCATTGAGGTATAGATGGTCAGGCTGAGACGGAACTCTTTCTTCAGGTTCTAGGAATTAAAATTAAACAGCATTTTATATCACAGAAATTGAGTTTTGATGACTAGTCATGGTTTAGCAGCGGTGTCTTTTGTGTTTTTTTATTTTGATTGATACTGCCTCTATTGTTTCCACTCCGTTACACCATGAATTTCTCCTCCTTCTACATCTTTCAGGTTATGATCAGTCCAGATTTTTTGATAAAAAAAAATGATTGGGTGTTATATTATAAAATCCCTAGTAAATACCATGTGTATAAACTTTCCAACGTGACTGACGTTTTACAATAACATTGCTAAAAATAGAGCAGAGCTGCCTGAAAATAGTAATGAAAATATTTCACCTCTCGGGGGACTCGGAGGACCCCACACCCATTCCAGTCTATTCGGCAATTGCTCTCCCAGAGTAAAAAAATGTTTATATTTTGATGTTGTATCTAACGGCCGGGTTAACGATGCATGGAATAAAAGTTCCTTTTTATAACCGATGCAATATGGGTCTGTGAAGCTTACAAAAACATAGTCCTCTCCGTCTTTTCATTGCATTAATATGATTTATCACAAACTCAAGTAATTTAGCAGATATTGTCCTTAAAGATGGTGGAGTATTAGACGAGAATGGCGTTATAACCTTGCCATGTATTCATTATATTTGCTTCAAATTCCCAGTGCGCACAATGTATATTCTATTGCTGCGAAAACAGTCAGAGACAATTTTAAAGATTATTTCATAAACGAAGGAGTTGTAGGTTGTCAATGGCAATATTGTTATAAACTTTCGTATCTCACTCAAAGACGACCATTATTTCCATATCTCACTTTTGAATTGCATTTTAGCTGCAAACATCGCATCAAAATGTTTTTTTAGCATTTTTTCATGCAGGCTTGCTTAGTTTCTTATCTACGTAGATAGTAAATGTTATGGCTTTCGAGTCGCTTTTTAATAATAGCTTCAGCGTACTTAGATAGTAAGTCTACTTCCTCTCAGCGATAGTTTATTTTCTCGAGTCCTGTTGTAGAAAACCTTTTTTTTTTCTACTTCCTCATTTTTCTCTTCATTTTTACGTTTAAGTTATCCCTCTTACAGGCAAGAAAAAACAAGCGACTATAGTGGATCAAACTGGAGGTATAGAGCCCTGTACCCTCTCCACTTGGTTTGTGTACACTCAAGGGGAGAGGGAAATTGCTATCCCCAATAGTTTTTTGCAATTTTCACAACCAACAAAAGATTTTATAATACATAATTTGCATTGTTTTTACGCCATCTAAACTCATTAATTTACAAAATAATTTTGCTTCCTACGGGGCTGAGTTCATTTAAAACAAAAACAAAGCTGCAGATGTTTTCTTTGCCATTTTCAATTTATTAATCAATGAGTTTGAATTTATAAACACAGGGACGTGAGAATTTCAGATGAAATGTTGAATGAATATGTGCAAATCAGAGAATTCGTCACATGAAACGCATATTTTTTCATCCAACATACAATCCAACATGGTATGTCGGGTGAAATGCTGGTTTGCTTCGACCTTTAGAATTTAATATTTGCAATTAAAACTTCTTAGAAATTCAAGCGTTGTACAAAGGCACTCCACCCTGAAATATTTTCAACTTTTAGCCAGCACTTTTAGAAAAAGTTAAAACATCAATCGTTCCATGAATTTCACAACTCCTTAGAATAAAACAAAAGTTTTTATGTTTACGCTACCACGTTATTCGGATTTTAAAAAATAACCCTTAGCCATTTGAAATATATTTATACCACGCCTTTTTTTCTGCGATTTTAAACCCAGTAATTTTTAGGTTCCATTTAGCAACGCCATTGCTCGTCCCAATGTTAGGAACCTAAGTCCTGGGGACAAGATTGTTACTTTTTTATTCGCAAGTCACATATAAGACATCGAAAGAGAAGCCCAAATGACTTTCATCAATCTTTTAAAAAAGAAAAATCGAATTTTTAGTACTCTACGTAAACGTGCGACACGATTTACTGAAACTTAACTTTTAAGCTGACGCTCTGTGCCAGGTCTTCTAGCTAGTCTATTTTAAACTAACTGTGCCTAACCTTGATTGATTGGAACTGTTATAAATTTAGCATTTTGGGGAAAATTTAAAGTAAACGCTTGCCATTGATTATTTACATCATGTTTATATACTGCATGTTATTGATGAGATATTTGGCACACTATATTCAAAGCGGATACGACATTCGACAAGAATGCCCATGATTACACCTTAAGCGTAAGTGCTTCAGAATATATGACCCACGATCCCATCATGCTTCTCCTGGATTATAACAGTGCTAAAAAGACCGGGCCTAATTGAATTCAAAAGGATTATTTTAGACATGACATTATTGAGACATGAAAGTGAGGTGCGGTAGGCCTTCCTCCAAACAACTGGATTGTAAATATGAAAACTGTACAATCAAAAGTAAAAGCTATAGTTTATAATAAGTTAATTATTTACTTTCCAAGAATACTTGCAATATTTGATGTCAAATAGGTTATAAGATTATTAAACTGCTTATGTGCGCTTGCTTTCAAAAACCGAATAACAAGCTTACACGATATTCCACGTGAACTGTTAACAATGGAGTTGAAAACATCATTAATATCTCGTTTATTTCTTCTCTGAAATTCAAATTCATCTATGTCTCGTTTACCCATAATATTTGCTTGAAGATACGCGACTAACTTTGAAAGTACATTTTGCGCCAAATAAAAACAATACTTGATAATGTATTTACACATTGTTCCATCACCTGCTGTTATCATGTCTTCGATCATTCCACGTTTCACCAACACGTGTTTTTCACTGATAGAATCGCATGACGCATGCGATAAAACCGCGACCGTTATCATGCCGATGAATAGAAAATGCATAATAGCTGGACTTGAACACGCCCGTGCTTATGATGAAAAAACTACCCAGTGAATCAAACTCACAACGTAATCTTACTGATTTTGTGATCACAGCCGACAAACAGCTGCTTAAACAAAGCAAAATCATTTTACATCTGGTTCAATAAAATAAAATAGCCAGAAAAAACCCTTTCTACCTTAAAACAACAGAAATATTTCAGAAATAATTGTCCTAACATTTTCTGTATTTTTTAATCTGCAACTCCATTTACAAACAGAAGATACCGTATAATGCTTCGAATAAAAGCCCAAGACGTTTATTAAATTTTTGAGGAAGGTGTTTAAAACAGGGGTCGTTTAATAATTTTTTTTATTTTCTTTTGTCGATAGAATACATATATTTTTCACATAATATCTACATCATCATCAATATCGTCCTTGTCAATTATATTAGGAACTAACCATATTGTCTTCTCATATTTCATCTGGGTATTTATGAAGATTCTTATCGGTGAAACTCAACATACCCAGTGTTTCAAATGTTTATGAGAGGGAAGCTATTAGAGGGAGCGTTTATTGGAAAAAATCATTAAAAGGGGGCGTTTAATCAAGGTGGGCTCCTAAAAGATGAGGGCGTTCAATCGATGCATTACGGTATACAAAAGTTCATTATTTACGGCAAAGGGAGAGTGACAGAATATAGACTGGATGTACACAGACACAGATACGCTGTAACACTTTTATTCTCTTTACTCAAGGTGGTTTAAAGATTTTTTAAACCTCCTTCCTTCACATTTTTAAAATTCGTCCACAGCATAATCCATACAAACCAGCATATTATTCTCGTGTTTTTAAACTCGACACATTCGCAACCGTTAAAAAACCTGGTTGACGAAAAATAATTACATTTATCCAAAGCCTGGTTTCCAATGAGGGTAGCTATTACACAAATAAAAACTTGACATGTGAGAAAATCCATCATAAATATTATACACAAAAAAAATATTCACACATAAAATATTTTGGTAGTGTTGTATCGCGTCGCGGTAAACAACATACCAAGGAGGTACATACATTATAAAAAAATAATGGGAAGGGAACACGAAGGAATGGAATTATAAAAGGGAATTGAAGCGTATCTTTTACCTGGCAGTGTTCATAAACGTATTTTCAAAAGCATTAAACTTTGCTAAAAGACTTTTTTCAACATTCAAAGCTTATCCAAGTCGTGCTAAAATTTGAAACCAGAAGTGTTATCAAAAAGTTTTTATATCATTTGTTTCACCAATTTATGTAATATATGGAAACTCCTAAAGTTTACTTTAATTTAGCCATCTATGACTGCCAAATATAAGGTATACATTCAAATTTACAACAGTAAAACAAAACCACACAGTTTCACAGACTCTCCGTGATTTCACGCCACACTTAATTTGAGCACAATCTATCTATTCAATCCGAAAAAAACATTCAAAGTTATTTTCGCTAAAAGAAGCCACTATGGCGGGAAAAAGGAGTGTCCTTATGTCGGTAAATTCAGTAAAAAATAATTCAGTTTGTAGAAAAACGTATACACTTGATGAATGCATTCAAAGGGGCATACCTGCATTAATAAAACGGTAAAATCATTATAAAAATTTCAGTAAAATTAAGTCTAACAATCAAACCTTCGTATTTTAAACAGTATGTATAAAGATAAAAAGAATAAAAATTAAAAGCGAACGATAACGATCTAACTCCTAACTAAACAATAATTTCAATAAGTCTAAAAATATTCTAAAAGATATACACTCATCAAAAATAAAATTTCACAACATACATGCAAGCTCACTCACACAGCAATTTTAAACTATGACCATAAATCAAGACTACTTATAAAAGTTGTTCAATTTAGCCATTGGAGAGTTTTCATTGATCCAGACGGGCTCTCCTGCTATAAAAGTTGCGTGGACGGCTAAATTATCATCTAAGAATATAAAATCAGCATCTGTATCATGATCGAGTGTTCCTTTTCTGTCGGTGATTACAAGCATTTGTGCAGGATGCAGAGTCGCAGCCTCTATCGCTTCCACCACACCACAACCTGTTATTCAAAAATAATTTCAGTTACTTTGCTTATAGGTTAAAGATATTGCACTGAGCAACATCATAGCCTATGGAAGGATAGGGCTGCCAAAAAGGTGTAAGATATATGACCATTGATGTAAATTATTTTAGCATCGTATCAAGCTTGATAATATATGAAACAGACAGGTAATACAGTACAAGGTGAGGATTTATGCTGGAGTGTGAAATTGAGCTGCAAGATTTGCATAATAGCGGTTTATAATACCGAGTTTCTTATGAAGGAATCTCTCAAAATCTAAAAAAGTCACGATATCGATATCTCTCTCCGCGAGATTAAAAATGTCACCAATGGCAATGCATGGAAGATTCTGATTAGAAGATGGAAATTTTCAATGTTTTTAAAATTCCTCATTAAACTCTTCTGCTAACCGCCCAGAAACCTTTTAATTTCCCTGTTGTGACATTTTCTACTGAATGAAAACCAGCCCTTACACGCACCTGCTCCTTTCTTGAAATGCCGTACACATTTATCCATACTGGAAATACTAAAAAGGAAAACAAAATCATTCACAGCACAATGCAAAACATGATAACTGAGCACACGATGTCTTGGAAAAAAGTGCCACAACAAGCTGTGATAACCAAAGAAAGGTACGCTGTTTGGGATAGTAATTACTACCTTTTTACAATTTGTTATTCTATGAGAAAAGAATTTTTGCCATTCTAAAAATTCGAAATCTTCTCACTCCTTATTTTTCAACTGTTTTCCGTTTTTCTTCCTTCCCTTATCGCTTATCTCAAAGAATTTCTTCTAATAAAAAAAACAAACAAATAAAAAGCACTATACCTTCCCGCCAGTGTATCAGTACCCTTTATTCTTGCAACCTTGTCATCTATCACCAAATCCATAGTGCCCAATTTGTGCTCCCCTGGTGGCAATCCCAGGGCAGCAATTGCATCAGTGATGAGGACAATACCTAACACAAAGCGACATGTTAAATCGATCACATTCTCTATCGATAAGTAAGAGAGCACTGTTAGAATGCTTAAATGCATAAAAAGAAGAGGTTTTTGGGAAATTTTACCTACACTATTTAACCGTTTTACAGATGCGTTTTGGAATTGAAGTACATTTCGTGTTTTCTTCAGTCAAACTTCAAAGGGGGAAAAAAGGGAAGGAGAAACGACCCTGGTAAATCTATCGAAATAAACGGTGAAGTGTTAGTGGTCAAACACAAAAAAATTTCATATTTAAGCAGCGTCATGCATAAATTTATCGGCAAACTCTTTTATTTATCCCAAGATTAAACGTTAGCAAACTGATGCTTTAATTCAATTATTTTTAGAAATTCACTTTCAAACCTTTTGGATGACTCCTCTGCGCAATACGAAGAGCAGTAGGATGCGTGTGTATACCATCGGATATCAACCCGTAAAAGGCTTGCTTCGGTGTGATCAAACTTGTGAGTACGCCAACAATTCCAGGATCACGATGATGGAATGGTAACATGGCATTGAATAAATGTGTTATAAAAGACGCACCGTTGCAAACTGATTTCTCTCCATCTGTTAGGTTACCCATACTGTGTCCTAAAAAGGGAAGCCAGACTCTCTTGTATTTGTACCAGTATTTGGTCTCCTGAAAATGGTTGCGCAAAACCCTATTCGGGCTCCAGCAGGGTAGTACATTATGTTGACAGGTGAGCCTGTGGACCGCTTAGTGTAGATATACTTTACGCCACATTTGTTAAATTTGTTATTCAAAAAATTTCCTGTAACATCGGTTCAAATAAAAGTAGGGAATACAGCTTATTGCAATCCTTTTATATGAACAGCAGAGTACTTAAATAATGATTTATTGTGATTTTGTATTTTTTTCTATAACACAATAATTTCCGAATTCGCAGTACTTCTGGTATTAATAATTTTCTTGTTGAGTACTCTGACCATGACCTACAAAAACTACATATAAACATTGACAGGAAATTGACAGGATTCCATACCAAGTAACACACTTGTTTCACATTAAAAATCTAACAAGATCCTATTAATAAACACTTAAGTCAATATTTGAATGACTATTCATGATGTGCAAATTTTACAAATATTAAATTAGCTATGTTAGTGAATCAACACCTTACCAATAGACACAACGATGTTTTTCTCCACCAATTGTTTGATGCAATCGTTTATGCCAGGTATTTCAGGTGCAACGGTAATAATAGAGACATTCTCCAACGATCCATAGGTATTAATAAACGAGTCCAATCCGTCACTGACGTCTGTTTTGATGTACGATTCATCATGGGCACCCTTTTTTTTGCAATTAATGAATGGACCCTCACAATGAGCACCTAGGCAAAGTTATAAAAAAGTGGTTATAGTAAGCACCAGGAAAAATTGAAACTGTTTTATTTATGGAGAAAGCCAGGAAATTTACTACGAATGAGTTTTAAACAAAAAGACTTTAATCAACATAATAAAGAAGCCATTTTCATTTATAGTGAAGAATATGTCCACACAGGTAGCAAAAAAGAAGCAAATGATCTTGATTATACTAGTTACTATAGATTTGAGCAATATTTATTTAATATATCTACCAATTATTTCAGCACCATGCTTGCCACCAGGTCTTCTTTTCAGTTTCGGTAACACCTGCAAGAAAAGTAAAACAGTTTCTTTTGCATCATGACAAACAACCAGAAGGAATTTTGCCTAACTGAAGATTGAATTTGTAACATTCCAGACAGTTACTTCCCCTTTTCATTTTGTTTTGAAACAACTTTAATTGTCTAAAGTGAATTTACAAATATTACATAAATCTGAATATTTTAATGCAGAATATTTGGTACAATAGTTTTTTAAATTTTTGAGAATTTTTTTTCATAAGGGACAAAGCAATGTGACAATTAACATAAATTAATTCGTTGGAAAAAGGATGATTATCAATAACAGAAGTTATTATTTCGAAATATTTTACTCATTTTCAACAAAATCTGCTTGCAAACTAGTTATTTATTAATTTATTTATTTCGAAAACAGCTTTTTTAAGATGACATTGACTTTATCCCTTGAAACAAAATGTAATATTTTTAAGGAAAAATCATACAGGAAGTATAATTTTCAGTTCAAAATAAACAAAGATAAGAATACAATATATATTACAATATATTACAAAACATATAACGTTAGGAGATCAATTAAAAAAGGCATATTAAATATTTTATTTTTTCAGTATATAGAAAGAAACTCTTTAAAGCCTAAATTAATCATTTCATTTTGTTACCCTAAAAGTTTCGACTAAAATTATTTAGTAAAATATTTCATATGGAACAAAAAATACGATTTTTCAGCTGATTTTTTAGCAATATATGTACATAACTAATATTTTGGACATGTCAAAACTAATTCAGTAAACAGGTTATCAGCTGTTTGTACATTAGTAAATTTTGTACATTCATAGGGATATTTGTGTTTATTGCATTGTTATTTGGTGCATACTCGAAGGTACTGCCAGCTCTCTTATGGTTACTTTGAAATACTGCTGGTTCTATTGCGGTTATTTTGAAATACTGTCGGCCACCACTGGTTCCTACTTTATGGAAATCATTTCTCTTTTTTTACATTTTAAAAACAGATTACCTGTCTGTATACATTAACAGGAGACGTCACAAGAGTTGGACAGAATGAAGTGACACCATGTTGAAGGAGCCCTTTTGAGACAACATCTAATCCTTCACTAAATACTTCAATGTTGGAAGAAAAATCGTATCCAAAACCACCTAAAATAAAGGGCTTGAATAAAAAGCATGTCAAAATCATAGCAATGTATATAATTATATACATTACAATTGATTTAACAAAAGAATAAATGATTTAATGGGAATAACAAAAGCACCACACAAACTTTAGAAAAAATAATTATGATATAATTGGAGATACATTTATGTAAACTTTTGTCTGAAATTTCAATTAACTTCTTTACCATTCGCAATGACTAATTTGATTTTAACCACTCAAAAGTCAGAATTTTTGCAAAATAAATATGCATATACAGTAACATAAAAGAAGTATATATATAGCTATAGCTAAATATAGAGCACGCAGAAAAATACCATTTAAACTCATTTTTTTTCTTTAGTAAAATATCTCATCTACACACATGACCTCAACTTATTCTCTCAAAAGACTTTCCATTATTCACTCAATCAAATAAAAGCAAACTATAGCCTTTTATTTGAAGTAACTATAAAAAAGTGCATACCACGAAACTAACATTTTAAGGCAACAACAAAAACTCAATAATACACTCACCGTTTATTTGAACATCAATATATCCAGGAACAATCAACATGTTATCACAATCTATTTGCTTTTCAGCTGTCACCTTTTCATCATAAAACAACTTTTCTGGATTCATAATTTTTCCATTTCTAACCCAAAAGTCTTCACGTAATATTTCTCCATGATATAGAATTCTACAGTTGCAAAATTGAACCAGACCTGGACTTATTGGCATGGCGATTTACACTAAATTAGACTAAAGAAAAAGGTTATGTGTGAAACATGTGTACATGTGTGCCAAATAATATATTTTAAAATGAGAAGACAATCATGCTTAGGCAAAAAAGCCTTCAAAGTCTAACAACCATTTTTAAAATAGTCTAAAAGATTGACCATCATATTTTTCCAATATATGTGCAGCCAAATTCTATTTGGTAAGATGGAACTGAAACATATTATGTGCACAGTATTATTAGCTTATTATAGCATAACTGGGCACTTTCCTCTGGCTAAAACCATGCTGGTATCAACATTAGGCTGCATGATGTCCTTATTAGGTTGCTTTTGTATGAATATAAATATTTCAGCAACATAAGTTTAGCATGTCAGGGCAGTATGGTGTATATGTTTACTTCATAAATAGAAACTAGATAAAATTTGGCAGCTCCAATGAAAATCACATCCCACTACAATATTTCAAACAGAATCTATGGAAATTAAAAAAATATTTCTGGAAGGCCATACTTCATGTATATATATAGCTATGAGCTTTCTGTGTTTGCAAAAAAAATGTAATCTACACATTTTCAACAGCAATTAATAATTTAGTCCTAGGCACTATGTTATATACACTGTCTGTCATACTTTTTATTGACCTATGCATTGGTCATGCAGGTTAATTTAATTGTAAAATTAAAATGAGAAGGGGTATTCTAAGATCATGCCTATTTTTTTCCTTTTTATTCCTCTTCTATAGACACTGCATTTTTTCACCGTTGAGCCTAACCTGTCTTCAATGTTTTTATATTCTAAACAATATATTCTCTGTGTCCTATCTTTATGACACTGTTTTTTAAAAATGTGAATATTCTTTGTTAAAAAATAAGCCTGTCCCATTTAATCACACGTTTTTTAAAAGAGAAAGTGTCTAAAGTTGGACTGGCATCAAAACAGTACTATATGCAACATCCAGCCGCGAGAACGTAAGCTAGCTTGCTAGCTAAAAGCATTAGGTAGCCAGTGAGTTGGGTTTATTAAACAAGTTGCGGATATAAACAGTTTGCTACAATAACATTTCCACCCAGTAAAGTCGTCCTTAAAAAGCTTACCCGCCCCAAAACTTCCTTTTTTCTATCATGTCTCTGTTTTGCTTGGCTTAACAAAAACACGCTCACTACTTTGGGAAACGTTTTTTCAGGGATGTTGTCTGTGCGATCAAGCTCCTGATTTTACAACTTCTTTATAAATCATAGAAACAGAGTTGTTTCTAAGAACTTACAAAACCTTTTACAGCAAGAAGGGACAAGGACATAAAGTTGAAACATAAATTTTTTATATATCTTAGGCGAGGCAAATGACTTTAAAGTCATTTGCTTCTGTAGACTAATCCCTTTTTGTTAAATTGAACAGAGACGTCAGTCCGCCATTTTACTTTATTGTTCCGGTTTGTTTGTTCTTTTAAATAATGTCTTTAAAAGTTTTATTAATATTTTTTGCAACAAGGGATAGCAAATAAGAGATCACGCCAAATAACAATAACATTTTGTCTACTTTGCCCTGTAACAAGTAATTCATTATCTCTTTCCTCGGCCGAAAGCCAGGAAAAGGCCAGATTAGGTTGCTTTTTTATATTTTCCTAATTTCTATGTAGGAATATATGCAAAATATTATTGCAAAACACCCTAAATGATAGCCCTGAGATAGCTTCTAGCTAAATTATTGGCTGGCTATATGCTCTGTTAGGGCTTAAAATCGAAGCAAGAATCACACTAAGACTTGTGTAGCTAGCTAACTAGCTATATTACATGAAACTCACGCAAACTCATACATAAATAGGTATATAAATATACTTGATATAACAAAATACTATAGAAAAAAATGAGTGGATTTACAAGGAAGATAAGAGAATAGCTGAAAATTCTGTAACTTTGTAGCTAGCTATGTCCAAAAACAAAGCTGGAATTAATTAAGTAAAAAAAGGAATGAAGTGGAATTTCTATCGCGTGAAGCCTTATCGCGCTTCCTCGATAGGCAGTCTCGATACATCGTGATGTGTTAAAAGTAATTAAATATCTGTTGATATTAAATTGTAGTGCAAAGAAAAAAAAAATTAAACGATAATCTCGAAAGAAATAATTTTATTATATATACTGCTCTTAAATCACAACGTAAAGAAAAAAAAGAAGAAGGAATCGTCTCAAAACGTTCATACTTAGTTTGTATAATTCGTATAAAAAACTTCGTATCATTTTATTAAATCTTTCGTATCATTTTATTTTTAATACGAACTTTTTTGTATCATCAAAATTACAAGTTCGTATAAAGTTCGTATAATTTAAAATAAAGTTTGTTTGATTATGAACAATTATAAAGTTTACGAAGTATACGAAGTTCGTTTATTTTATTTGGACTTATTAGGTTTTTATATTTTAATATTTTTTACAAATGACAAAATTCGTCTCATTAACGAAGTTCGTTTAACAAATATTATCCACGCTTATTACGCGTCTTATTATAAGAAAAACTTTCAAAATAAATTCACTGCGTTTTGTCATAAAAAAACTAAACTTTACTTTATGAGATTTAAATAAGTTTAAATATTATTGCTTGTGCTAGAATTAAATAATAAGTTTAATTCTTCAACACAGTGTCTACAACGGAGAAGGGTGTTACGACAAGCATTTTTTCATGTATTATTGCATCACGTACGCAGTTAATATTTTTTGTTGCGAAGGGAAAAATAATAATAATTTGTCTCACTAAAAATTTTTTGGATAAATTTGTTCTCTTGTTTTGAATTATTAAAATAACTAGCTGTCAAGGTGAAGAGATAAAAATACTTGCAGGCTCAAAAACTTGTTTTTTATAGATGCAGCAAGAATATTTCTTGCGCTGTTTTGAAATTTATACAGCAAGTCATTCTCCTCCTACTTCAAATAAAAGAAAAAAACAGGAAAAATAATTTTTATAAAAATTTTCAGTGTTCTTTTAATGTTTTTTGCACAGTCTAAAATCTAAGTGCAAAATCCTTTTACAGACTATAGTTTAGTTGACAATAGTTAAAGTCTTTCGCAGCATTAAAATTATATATTTGAAATTAATAACGGAGGAGGGTGTTACGACAATCGTATTCTACCTTGTTTTTATTATGTTTCCTAAATGGTATCGACGAAGTCATGCAGTATTACATTTTAGATAGCGTAGTTTCTATTTTTAAAAAAAGTATAGAAATTAAATACTTTTTGTAAAAGAACATTCTAATTTTGAAGGTTGCTTTTTATCGTAAGATCCACAAATCGCATTTTAAAATTTCAAGAACAAAGAATGGCGATAGAAAAGCTTTTTTAGATCGCATTTTAAGAATCTTAAGAATTATTCAAGAGTCAAAATGTCGATTTTTAACAAACAAAAAAGGAATGATTCTTTATATAAAAATGTGTGTAAACTAACAACGTTTTACGCCTCCAGATAAACCCAGCAAAAAATATTTAATTTACTTTTTATTACTTTCGTCGAAAGTCAGGCAACTTTGTTTAACTTTTTCACACAAGAATTATTATTCCTAAATTATCATAGAAAAAAAAGAAACTCTTTTAAGCATTGTTTTGTTTTGTTTGAAGTTCAGTATTTAATTTGAAATAAGTATTATAATGCAATTTACGTCATCAAGTAATACTACGCTATAGATCGAGTCTATCGCGACATCCTGATAGACGTGATATGATTCGCTTCTATCGAGACAAAAATATGCTCAAAAAGCTATCGCGTATTGTTCGCGTCGCGCATGATAGAGGATCGCGATGTTAAGATACCTTTTTACAGTACTGTAAACCGTGTAATGAACCCAAACCACCTCAAATGACCCCCAGTCAGTCTTTAATGACACTCCATCAAACCCCAACTCACTCTTGTTTAACTTCAGTGACTAAAAGAGAATTTCCCTCTGCAACATCAATTTCAACTTACCTTAAAATTTATTTTTGCAAGAAAAATTTTAAGATATCGTAAATTTACAGGGACATCGCAAAATGATTCAATTCTTGTAGATGTAACTTGCAAAATTAAATCGAGTTTGACTTTTGTTAATGAAGTGAAGTTGAATTTTTTTTCCGTAGCTAATATTTTTGTCAGAATTTTCTAGAATCATATAAAAGCTGTTATGCATATACGACATTGCAGTTTTTATTTTACATTCCTATTTTTTCAGTACATATTTTAAAGTTGCACCATTTTACAATTTCTTATATGAATTTTGTTTTGTTTTAATTATTTGTAGTTTATATAAAGAAAAGGAATTTGAATTGTTTCACACATTTGTTTATAGGTGTTTGTAGATATTTATTATATATATAATGTCGATCACACAACACCATAGGGAAACCGTTGTTCATCACCAAATTGATGAAGAAACACCACTAGTTCCTAAATCACCTAGATTTAAACCAGGGTTGGATCTTCTTAATCATGTATTAATAGCCAAACAAAAAAAAGTATATTCTGCAATTGCATTGGCAGACATCTTTCAGAAAGTTGTATACACCACAATCATAACAAGCTTTGTCTTATATGCTTTTACATATCTGGATTGCACTTACGAACATTCTTTGATTGTTTATTTTATTTTTGCTGTTTGTTCATGGATAACAGCAGCTACAGTTAACTTATTTGCAGAACATTTTGTGATCAGAAGAACTGCTATTGTTGTTGGTTTTGTTATCTATTTTTTCGGTGTTGCTGGGTTGACAGGTTTATCTGCACACATTTTAAATGGCCCGTTTATACTACGATATCTTACTGTTATACCTCTTTATCTGATATGCTTGGGAGAAGGATTATGCAAAACGTTTGTTGGAGATTTTGGACACGACCAGTTTTCCGAAACAAGGTTATCAGAAAAACTTCATTCGTACACAACTAAACTGTATTGGATTGGCCACCTGTTCGCTTTAGTGTTGATAGCTTTCTTATTAGGTATTATGGAGTTTGCTAGCTATGAAGTGGGGTTAGGATTGTGTTGCGTTTGCCTTGGTGCTGGTTTTATGTCATTTTGTATTGGATGGTCAAAGTTTAAACGCCCAGAAAAATCAAAAGTTAATGTGTTGAAGCTGCTTTACAACATAATAACTGAAGCAAAAGCAGTTAAAAAATCTGTCTCACTGAAAAGAAAAAGGTTGTGGTTTTTTATCAAAATTAAAAACTTGTGTGTTATTTAACAACTTATTATGTTATGCCTTTCAACAGTTGTGATTTAGCTTTCCTTGTCTTTTACAGTGGATATTCAATTTCCAGAGAACCAACCCTACACTGGTTAGATTATGCAACAATTAAAGTTGGTGGAAGGTTTTCCCATGCTGAAGTGCAAGAAGCTAAATCTTTTTTCAAGATTTTTGCAATATTTTTATCATTCATACCATATTGGATTTGCAATGCCCAGGTTGGTTTATATTTAGTTTATTGTCCCTAAGCAATTTTTACATTTTAAATTTTTACTATCCATAGTGGACAGAAAATTATTTTATTATAGTTAAGCACTATTTTTAAGATTGCATTATTCACCTATTTTGAATATTATTTTCTTTTGCTCATTCCACTCATAATATAAATTGTATAAACTTATTCATAAGGATGTAAAATTATTTGTATATATATACAACAATATAGGGCCAAAAAAATACAAAACTAGTTTCGCGAGAGTAGTATATTTATATATTTTATTTAGGGTTATAGTACCTTCATTTATCAAGGTTTTCATCTTGATAAAAGAATTGGAAGTGTTTATGTTCCAGTATCATGGATTGCTCTAGTGAACATTGTAGCTGTCTTGATTTTTGTGCAGTTGTTGGAGAAACTGATCTATCCGTTATTACGTAGAAAGGGGTATTCCTTTCCAACTTCATGGAGAATTATGATGGGGATGTTTGCTGCTTGTATTTCTATGATGTTAGGTCAGTCCTATGTAAAAACATACCCCCTCCCCTTATGTACTATCATTATTTTTATGTAGTAGTAGACAGTCAATCTTTTAAGCATCTTAAACCCTAAAATTTGAGTCCAAGTTTGATTGTGAACTTTTGGTAGTCTGTGTAATTGTGTGCATTCATAGATGAATATCTTTTCTTTCCATTGCATGTCAATACATCTGAGTAAATTTTTTATTCACAGCATTCTGAAAGTGCTAGTACCGAAGATAAAAAATCGTCAACTTATATAAAATAGACGTACAAATCTTTACTTACAGAAGCCATTCACAAAAGTTTAAGAAAAAAATGATCTTTTTGTTTTTAAAGTTAGTTATGTTCTTGATTTTCGTGTTATTTTTTTATCCTATTATCTTCTCTCCTTATTTATGGAAACCTCTTTTTCATAAGAACAGAACGGTATTGAAGAACTTTTATTTTCTTTTTTTGAAGTTCGAAATTTAGCTTATATATATTGATCTTATTTACCAGCCGGTGGAGTGCAGCTTTATGCACATAGAATTCACGCCAACAATGGTACTTGTTTACAACCAGTTGGGAAATTGAACATGACTTGTGTCAGTGGTATTCACATCCTCTGGACAGTACCACAGTACATCTTTCTTGGTATCAGCGAAGTCTTAGTTGGCTTAACAGGTAAGGCTAGTTATATTACTAGCAAATTACAAGAAATAGAAACAGAAGAAAAAAACAATGGAGAGGAAACTTATGCAAATAATTTTAAATTGTGAGAAAAATAAGATTTTGCACAAAGTTTTCAAAATATATAGTATGTGTCTGTTATAAACTAACCTTAACCTTTTTTTCGCGAGATTTAATTTCATTGGTAGAATAATTTCGGGAGTAATAATTTTAAGGTAAATTTTATCAAATATTTTAAAAGAAAATTCCTTTCTGAATGACATATTCACATAGGTACACCGTTTTTCGCGGATATTGGCTTTCGCGTATCTTGAAAATATTTCGCAGGTTTTAAGTTTTACGAGTTTAATTAAAATCTGCGAAAAGCGGGAAAATTAATGATTGTACTATAAACTAAACACGTTGAATTAAACTCAAAAATTCGGGAAAATAATATAATCCCTCGCGCACAAATCACAATAACTTTTCATTGAACAGCAGAGAAAAAAATTGACTTAAACTTCTTAACTACTTTTTCTTGCCATTTTTACTACTTAAATATTTTACAATTTTTTGTTTTTCATTATTGCTATAAAAACAGCGACTTCCAGTTGATTGGAAATTAACCATGCTTTCACGAATATTTTGCTTTCCTTGAGTGCGCCCATTAAACTCAATAAGGTGTGAATTCACTCAGTTTTAATGTTAGAACCCTCTTAGACATGAATTGCCCTTTGACTTACGTTAGATGTTTTTTTTTAGGTCTTGGTTTGGCATGCAAGTTATGTCCGGGAATATTTCAAAAACTTATTACCAGTGTATATTACGTCATGGTTGCCATGGGAAATGCTATTTCCGTTGTAGTTGTGAGATCTGGTTGGTTTCCGACCGGAGAGTATTTTAATCGGCATGAAATGGTGATATATTTCTTCGGTTTGGCTGGAGTGGCATTACTGGGATTATTGCTGTTTATGTTCGTACAATCGAGACAAGATTACGTCAGTGCTTCAAGTAGATACAATACAGAATACGAGTCGTCTCACGTGGAGATTTGTGCGCATGACGATAATTTCCCTGGTCACACAGAAGAAAATGTTGTATAAAAGAGTTTTTTTAAATTTTATAATGTAAATACAGACATAAATCTTAAACATTTAATCTTTTTATCACCTTATAACGGTTTAAAGGGATATGGTTCCCGTGTTAAGCCTGTAATTGGTGTTTGTCTTTTGCAGGCCATATTACAAAATGTTGTAAACTTCGTGAGAAATTGTTAGATCAATGTTGATCGGGAAAAAATCTTTTTCGTGCCAATTTTAAATATATTAATATGGTTTTGAATTTAAACTATCTATATAAAACTATAGACCATCAGCTTTATCTGTGTATATTCAAAGATTTGTCACTGGGAAACAATTTCATGCTTAACAATCCAACACACTTAGCAACGCTACACGTCATTCTGATTGTTTTCCCGACATTAAATACGACATGTCGCATGCCTATAATTGTCCCAAGGCCTAATGTTTTTATTTCTCACACAAAGCGAAGGTACGAACGTTAGGTTTGTCGTTTTTTATTTATTTATTTTATCGCTCGCCATTCACATAACATGTTTATCATTTTGATGTTTATATTTGCCATGTGCTGTGCGAAGTAGACACGTAAAGATGTCTCATGCATCATGTCTCTGCAATCTAACTGAGAACAAACAATATTTTTCTTCTACTCTTTGCGAATTTTAGTTAATCCTCGCATGTTTTTCTACTGGATCAGGTTTTCTACGTTCGTAAGGTAAGGTAGGTGATAATATCCGTTAAAATAATTTTCGATTTTTTTATGTTGTTGGTTCAAATCAATCGATATTCTTGTTTACCCAGAGGTCTGGGTAAAACATAGATATTTGTTTGACTAGGGCTGGAATGTAATTCGAATATTATTAAAAGAAAATTTAAAATCTAATATTCAGCGACCATGATGTGTGTACGCCAGTCTGTGCAACAGTACCACTCGAGACTCCATTTTTGTTTTTCTTGAACTGATGCGGCATCGCTTTGCATAATTATGTTCATGCTCAAATTTTTTTCATAAATTAAATCTGCTTTATTTGTTGAAAGTAAGAGCCCTTGTTCAATAAAAAAGAAAAAGACTTCTAGAATTATATCATATAATAAAAAAAGAGTTTGGGAACGATGTTGCATTGATCACTTTTACGCGAATGCTTTTCTTTTATATGTATTCCACAATGCTGAACTTAGCGTGTGGCGTTGACTTACGAAACAATTATTGGATTTTATAAAAAAAAATTTGTGAACATACTTTAAAAAATTTGCAAGGGATCATTCTCGACCGCAGAGGTTTTATCTCAAAGAGCTCGACTCTCATGACGGAGTGGAGGAGTATACTTTCCCTGTGACGTCACTCGTAGCGCTTAGTAAAGAGAAAAGATACAATAAAAATGTTGAAACAGAGTTACATTCTGAATCTGAAATTAGGCGGCTGGTACCCTCATGCAAGACCATGCACACAGTTATAATATAGAGCAAAGTCAGTAAATCAGAAAGTATCCAAATATTTTTAATGTGATTAGTAGGGCAATAATGTCTTTTTTGTTGTCTTGTTGTTAGATTAGAAGTGGTCAGCACGCTTGATTAAATTTCATGACGTAGTGACAGTTCTGCGCACCATATCAACTCGAATACTCGGTGTTGGGTTTTTGCAATTTTATTTTAACCTTTACATTTTTTTCCATTGGGCAGCCACACTTTATCTCAAATATTAGACGAATTTTATCCGAAGAATTTTGTAGGGTGGGGTATTGCAACAGTCTTGAAGGAAAGTTCTTTGAGACGAGTTCGATGTTTTTACACAGACAAAACTGTAATTAAGTGCCTTGCGTTCTTTTAGGTTTATTACAGAGAGAGTGCCGACTTTGCATGCGAAAATCAGGCGTTATTCCCTATTTGTTAAAGAACCCAGACTTGAGTTCCTTATCTTTAAAAAAAATAGATGCAAAAATATTTAAGTATTAAATAGGCTGAAAATAAAATCATTTTAGAACAATCAGTCACTCGACTTAAGAGCGTATCCTATATTGAAAATAAATAGATAAAAGAAAAAATGATGCTATTTTCGGCTTAGCCGTTGTTGTTTAACGTTGGTCGGTGTTATAAGAATCTAATTTCATAATGGGCTTAAAATAACAATAACAATATCACCATAGCAACAAAACGACGAGTGTAAACGGATTATAGATTTAAACATGTTTTTTTTCCACACGTCGCTTCCAGCTTTTTCTACAACGGCTACAAATATAATCATTTCTTACAAGCACGTGTAACAATGAATCAACCCAGGGAACTTCCTATCTAATAAACTTACATTTAATGTTGAGTTCAAAACAAGAACTGTGAACAAACTTGTGATTTCCTGTATTTTTACGGTGTAATTTTACACTCAATTAACCGTGCAGAAAATTTCGTGCTCACCGTGTTTTCATTTTTTTGCACCGAATAACCACGCTCAAACTTCTTACATGTTTTGTTTTCCCTACACATAAAACATGAAACGTGTAGTTAGATCATAGTCTAATGAATTAAACCCGCCATTTTTTCTTTTTCAAATTGTAACAAAATGCAGGGCGATAACAATAGCGGGGAGGAAAGACAGTTATCTATTTTTAGCTGGTTCAATGTGACTCACTAATTTTGGTAAAAATAATTGTTCAGTTGAATTCTCCTTGTAAGTTAACGCCATTCAGATAACTACATTTGATTTCTTATACATCCATGCTGGCACTAAAGCCAAAAGTACAAAAATTTTACTGCAAATAAAGTGTGACGTTGATTGTTATGTGTCCAGATATGGCAAAAACCGATATATAATATTTAAAACCGGCAAAGCAATTTAAGGTACCTAAAAAATCAACAAAAAAATCAGAATTCTTTTCATTTAGGGAAAAATTAAATAAAATGGATTGGGATATTTGCATTCTGTTTTATCCACTTAATGGATTAAAAATTTGCAACTTTTTACCCGTGTTGGTTTACTGTTGCAGAAGATGAAAACATTTTTTAAAGCATACCAGAGATTGTCCGGTTAAGATGTGTTAATATTTTACTCTTCATTCTACATGAAAACGATTTCATTTATATAGGAGTCTCCACCCTTTCTGACAAGCACGTATATAGGCTCTGCACAACAATAATACATCATGCAATAAGGATGGCTCGAAAAACTCATTATTATTCAAGCTGGCGACTAGCTAATTAAAGGACTGACGTAATTGATATCAACATCAGACAGACCTGTACATAAACTATGTACATAGCTTATAAAAATATTATTTTTGATTTTTTTTTTCTTCTCCATTTATTCATAAAGCTTGATGATTTAGGAAAGGAAAAAAATTCTATTCTGTGTTACAAAATTTTTTTTAATCTTTTTACACAGACACTCTAATTTCAGATTGATGACTGTTTCTTATTCATGGAGTCTAAATGTTGACATTTTTGTTGAGTACTATGTACAAGATATTTTTGTTACATCATTCGGGAGGCAAGGATGAAAGAAAAAATAGACTTATAGGAGACAAATAATATAATAAATACACAAAAGAAAAATCGGATTTTAATTGTCTTCTTAAAAGATGATGAGTTTAAAAAGGTGAAAATGCTAAGGAGTAATAAAGCTTTGAAACAACAACAACAACAACAACAACAACAATCTCAAAAAAGTAATTTGCACAAATTATTTTTTTAAGCTTTCTTACAAAGCTGTCACGAAGAAAAAACTTCGCTGGGAATGGTGCAAGTATAAAAGAAGACAACGCGATAAAGGAGTTAGCAGTAATAAAAGCGAAGCGGAATTTGCAAGAATTTGGCACGCACGCGTGCATGGTCAAACTTGTGGTAGTTTTAATTGCATTTTTGTGGTGTTTGGTAAGTTAAAGATTTACCTGATAGTATCGAAAGAACGAGACAACGTTTATTATAAGATAAAATTGTGTGGTTTACGCTAATAAATTTCAAAAGTATTTTTACATTCCAAATGAGTTCGTGCAAATTCCACGCCGGCGATAAGTTTGCTTGCATTAACTCTAGCCAGTGACTTAAAATTAAAAGGGAGTGAACCTCATTTGGTTATATTTATATATTTATATGTTTTCCAATTCATATGCACTGATTTTTGAAATATCGTTAAAACATGACTAGAAACTCATTTCGTTTTTGCGCATACCGAGAATTTGCACAATTGGGCATACCGAGAATTTTTTTGGCACAAGTCAGTCAGCGTTTCCAAGACGTTGCTTACGTAGAGGTGAGCTGATCCGGTTTTTATTGCTGGTCTATTCGGTCGAGATGTTATTTAAAAAATTATGTTTGTATGATAAGTAGACCAGTTCATTTCAATGGACTCTCACTTATCTTACAAATAAACTAGGAATCATGCCAGCCAGACTAAGGGGAAGGAAACAATGCATCTCATGTGACATAGAAAGGCTGTCAATTAAGCTCAGTGGGACAAAAACTGTACATGATCACAATATATATTTTATCCTTCCCAACCTGTGAGTGTAACAAGCCGGGTGACCTTTCCTTATAAGAACATTCTACATCGAATGAAAAAATATTTTGGAATTGAATTAAATTCAGGTTCCTTAAATGTCATTTTCTACTCAAAAAAATTCAAAATAAAAGTAATACTACAAGACAAAGAAAAATAATCGAACTGCTTGGACGCTTAACATTGGAGTACACGACATTGTATAAAAATATCAGGTTGGGATTTCAGGTTAAAAACAATTTTCTAAATTAATAGAGAAATAAGAATAATGAACAGCCTGGTTAGTCTTTTTGGTGTTCTTATAAAAAAGTGTATACATTGAGCACCTGCAATGTTGATAGAATTTTATTTTACTCCAACCAAAGTTTAAAAAGCTTGGTATGAAACGCATGTTGTAATTTCGTGTCTGTGTCTACTCTGTGTTTGTGAGGGTTTTTGAAATGTAGGGCTTTTGAAATGTAGTAAAATCATTCTCTTATCCACATTATTTATTTATCGTTTTTATAGAACAATAATTTCTCATTGCTTTGACTTATTCTTTTATTTACTGAAAGAATTCGACTTCAGAAGTATAGTCCATAGTTTTCGTCTGAATGAGTGGTATGGGCAGTATGACTTTTAGAAGCTATTAATACACGTGTATTATTGTAACGGCATTTACAACCTTAGGTCAGAAGAGCATCACAATTTTAAACATACAGGCACCAAGATAATTTTAAGTTATTTCTTCATTCATTTAGATAGTAGGTTGTTATTTCCTCTTCTGTGTACTTTTCTTAATCCGTAATTAATAACAAATGGTTGCTAATGTAATTCTAAGGACAATTGCTCAGGATTAATCCAATGACTTCGCCTTTTGATCCAAACATGTGCACGTTTTTTATTTTGTTGTGCTTGCTAGGTGTTTGTGGTATCGTCAAGCCATAACGCTTGATTAAAATAGGAAACCAAATTAATTAGTCTAATTACCCGCTAGGAAATTGAAATAACTTCTTACGAAATTGATTAGATAAAGGCGTCTATTTAAAAATTTTTACTTATAAGCAATATGACAAACAAGAATAGATTTATTTTAACACGCGTTTTATTAGCAGCCAACGCAGGGGAAATCTGAATACGATTACTCCTGGCTGTGTTGAGTTGCCGCCATTTTGTACAAAATTTATTTTGTTGTAGATGCAGTGAAATTGACATCTCAGAACAATGGAGAGAAGTAGTTTAATTTTTCGCGCGTGTGTTATGTGTCTGATGTTTATACATTACTCATGTGAAGCGAACGTATATGTTGTGGAAAGACAATCATCGCAGGTTAAAATTGTTCGAAATTTTCAAATTAATGTACCTTATGGCAGGGAGGTTTATTTAAATCCAAAGAATTTGACTATATCGTATGACATTGAAGGACATTGTCAAGTTTATGTTCTTAAAAACGATCCTATGAGTTCCCAATTAGGAAAAATCACACCATCTTCGTTTCCGTGCAAATTCGACATGTTTACTTTATCGTATCAACATTTTGGTAGCTTGACACGGACAACAGACACAATAAGACTGCAAGTTAGGCTGGATACCAAAGATGAAACTATAATAGCTCCATTTACAATTCAAGTTAAAGTCATTTTCACCAAACCTCTTGATATTTTGCAGAAAGTTCAAAACTTATTTGTTGACGAAATAGGAGGTCTTTCTGATCCCATAGATCCCAAAATTTTGAATGTAAGATATACAAAAGAAAATCAAGTATGTAGAATATGTTTCCTGCCAAGAAAAAATGGTCCACCATTTTTTGGATCAATTGTTAACACCAGCGATGGAGAGTATGGCTTAAATTTATTGCATCGAAAGGAGTACAAATATATCCCTTGTGATGATTTTTTAAGTGGAATGTTACGGTATGCACATCAAAGACGTGGAAGATCTTCTAACCGTGACTATGTTCCTCTAATGGTTGAATTGTCCGATAAGAAAACTGAAGCAGTCCAAAAGCGCGAATTTATTCAAGTGCCGGTTAGGATCCGACGAGCACCTGAAAACACACCACCGATAGTAAATTACAATTCAGCAAGTTACAGTTTACAGGTGGACCAAATTGTACTGACAGCATTAACCTCCACAGTTTTAAAAGCAGAGGACCGTGAAACCGAATCAGGTTCGATTATCTTCAACGTTACGACACAAAATATTCCAGGTGAAGGTTATTTAGTGCATACAGATGACCCAACACGGCCTTTAACCACGTTTTATCAAAAAGAAATCGACCAACTAAAAATTGCGTTTAAACCACCTGACAAGTTAAGCACCAATCAACGATTACAACAAGTATGGTTGGAAGCACGTGATAGCTATGGTGCTTCGTCCCAGCCTTTTTATGTCATTATCGTCATTAAGCCGATGAACACTTACGCACCCCAAGTAATAAAAAACTCCGGATTGGCCATGTTTGAGGGACAATCTCGCCCGATAACAAAAGATGTGCTAAAAATTCGTGATCCTGATAACGAAGAGGATGTTAAAATTGTCGTGGTGGGTGGTCTCTTCCATGGAAAACTTGAGAAGAATGGAAAGGAAGTCAGCCATTTTACAATAAATGACATTGTCAACAAATTGGTCCGTTACGTCCATGATGATTCAGATACTTACAGTGATAGCTTACTAATACGAATATCAGACGGAACGAACTCAGTGGATTTATTATTCGCTATCACTATCGTTCCAGTGGATGACGAACCTCCAGTTTTAGCTTATAACACAGGAGTTACGGTAGATGAAGGATCTTTGGTCAAAATTAATCAATTTGATTTAAGTGCGCGTGATGTTGACTCTGATGATACAAAAGTTTTGTTTAAAGTTGTTGATCCACCTGTCGCTGGAGTTCTCTTTCGGGTCAATACAAATAGAGGCGTTGTGGTACGCGACGGCAACAACCAGGATCGTATTACAGAGTTCTCTCAAGTCGACGTTATTCTGGGAAGAATATTTTACCGTCATTTCGGAGAGGAAATATTCAATGACGTCTTTACTTTTCGCTTGTCAGACGGAGCTGAGCCACCAAACCAGTCTGGACTCAAAACATTTATCATTGACGTTATTCCAAAAGATGACTTACAGCCAACGTTGCATGTAGATTGTCCCTTAAAAATGAAAGTAATTGAGGGCAAACCTAAAGAGTTTTCAAAGCAGGTTCTGCAATACACAGATGGCGATTCCCTCGACGAATCACTTCGATACGTCGTCACAAATAAACCATACTTTGTCGGCGATACAACAGGGGAAACTAACGCCGGAAAGATTGCGTTTAGTCATCAACTACAAAAAGAAATCTCTTCATTTACACAGAAACAAGTAAACCACTTTAAAGTGATTTATGTACCACCAGTGACAGAAATCGGTGGAAAGATACGTCAAGTGCTGTTTAACTTTACGGTTTCCGATCACGCTGGTAACTCTATTGCGGGACAGACTTTCATGATTGACATTCAACCTGTGAATAACATGGCACCAGTTGCTGTCATTAATACAATAACATTAAAGGAGGGAAAAAGAGGCTTAATATCAGCACAACAACTCCGAGCATATGATCCTGATAATTTAAACGAAGAACTTTCATTTGGATTAAAGAAATTACCAAAACATGGACAGGTGTTGTTAAACAAACAAAAACTGACTATTGGCGCTTCATTTAGCATGGACGATATAAAACAACAAAGAGTGGAGTATGTTCATGATTCATCAGAAACTACGGCAGACGAAATCAAGTTAATTCTTACTGATACTGTTCATATGGTGCATATAGAACTTCCCGTAGGTAAGCACGCTATTAATGAGTCAATTACTAACTTTAAAATTTAAATTCCTATAAGCATAACTTGCAAGTTGAAATAAGACATACCAGTGTAAAGCGAAAACAAGTTTCATCAGTTTTTACATATTCGCTTTCAATCTAATCTTAACGTCTTTCGCGATCGCCAACACCCAAATTCTGACAATCACAAGTAACAAAGAGTTTTTTAAATAATGCGTTTTTTTTCTCACAAAAATTATTCGTTGGAGAGATTTTGGGAGACAAAAATCTCAAACTCATAGGTAGTCACACTGATTCATAGTTACAAGAACGGAGGTCTTCTGGTTTTGGGTTTGGACCCTGACTAAACGTTGTTATAAACGTTCAAGTTAAATTGAGGTTTAAAACTTAAATTTTGTAACATGGAGCCTAATAATTACTTTTGTTTTTATCATTTATCTTTTCTCAACTATCATCAAATTAGTACTATTTATACCCTACTTTAGTCATAACACCATCGGATGACGAGCGTCCTGTTTTAAAACTTCTAAAGAAAAGATTGACAGTGCCTGAAAATGGCGTTGTTAAAATTGCCAGTGACGTCATGGAGGTTACAGATAAAGATTCAGCTGATGAGAAACTAACCTTTCTAGTCACCAAACCTCTACAGCATGGACAATTACAAGTTAAAGGTATTTTTTGCACATGTTTGAACTTAGCAAGTAAGACATTCGTCAGCTCTAGTTTGATTGACGGCATTTTTTCTGTATATATTTTTTCCAAAACTTGTGATTAAAAACCATTTTTAGCTCATTACAACTTGTTCTTATCTTGTTGGTTTTTTTTATCATTCTTATTATTTTTTTAGCTATTTTTTGCTGGAAATTTGAACACAACGTTTTAGCAATAAGAATAAGTGGTTTACACTGAGAGTAACAATATTTAAATATCTGACTGTCTATTTAGGTAAACCCACTGACACTTTTAAACTAACAGATATCTTGAGCGGTTTTGTTTCATACAAACACACAAGTGGCGAGATCGGCACTAAGCATAAAATGGATCTACTAAATTTGACTTTAACTGATATGTCTGAAGACTTATTTATTGGCGGGAATCTTGTTTCTGGGATCATAATTGAAGTTGTAGTTGAGCCTGTTGATAGTGAGCCACCAACTGTCTCCGGAACGTTTCTTGTTGAAGTTGATGAAGGTGGAAAAACAGTAATAGCTAAACAACAACTGAACATTACTGATGCGGATACCAATCTTAAACATGTGCTGTGCAACATAACAAAATTTTCAAAGCATGGTTTTATCGAAACTTCTGCGACATGGAAAGGATCTGAAGTAACAAAATTAGGAATCCCTGTTAAAGCATTTTCAGCATATGACCTTAAGCATGGCCATATTTCTTATGTTCAAAGCAAACACAAGAAAGTTGAACCTGTTATGGACGAATTGGATATAAGATGTAGTGATGGAAGCAATACTGCAAGTACAATAACGATAAATGTCGTAATTTCACCGACTAACGACGAAGTACCGATGATTTTCGTCCAACCGAACATAATATGCGTTGAAGACGATTTAATCCTACTTGATCTATCAAAAATAAATCCCTATGATCAAGACCAACCGGAAGACAACTTAACTATCACTGTCACTAAGCAACCAATCAATGGAGAACTGTTGCTACAAAAGACAACGGAGTTAAAGCTTGCCGACGTTTTTACAAAAACGGCGTTGATGGGTGATTTAGGCGCTACAGTTATGTATCAACATAAAGGTACCGAGACGACGAGTGATTCGTTTGAATTACGTGTTGACGACGGTATTCATAACGTCACCAAAGTTGTCAATATAACTGTCATATCAATGGATGACGAAACACCGCGATTGACGGTCAATACAGGCTTGCGTTTGGATAGAGGTGAAACTAAAGTGATCACTGCGTACAATTTAAAAGCCGTTGATTTAGATAGCAACGACGACTCCTTGATGTATTACGTCATGATGAAACCGGTTTATGGAAAACTGCAAAGAGTAATTTCACCATCAATGACTGTTGATATTAACAAAGGAGGAAATTTTTCTCAACATGATATTAATACCAGGAAAATTAGGTTAGAGATTTTCTCGTTTTTTCTGCTTTTATTCATCAAGTCTGAATTGGTCCCTAGTTATTCTTACCACACATGATAGGAAAAAGATAAAAATTAATACGGGGTTACAAGAGTATGGGCAATGTGAGACAAGAATGCATAATAGCTTCTGATTTCTTTTCTAGATACACTCATACAAGCGAAGATGTCGGCGACCGTGAAATTATTCGGCTGGATGTGACGGATGGATTTAATAGACTTATCAATCAGATGTTTAATATCATGATAACACCATTGGATAATATAATGCCAGATATAGTTAACCAAGGAGTAACTTTAAAAGAGAATAAACGAGTTATCCTAACTACTGATATGCTAAGCGCTTCAGATTTGAACACTCCAGATGAAAATTTACTATTTATTATCACAAAAACACCTTTAAAGGGCTATGTCGAGCATTTAGACAATGTTGGTTTTCCAATTACGAAATTCTCTCAACTTGATTTAGCCTCAAATAAAATATCCTATGTTCACAATAGTTTGGATGAAACAAATTTAGATAACTTTGAGTTCGAAGTGACGGACGGCAGAAATAAAGTGTATCGTACTTTCCGCATAAATATTGGTGACGTAAATAATAAAAAACCGACATTATACCGACAAATAATAAAAGCTTTGAGAGGACAAAAGACTGTTATAACACCATTTGAGTTAAAAGCAGTTGATAATGATACTGAAGCTGTGCATGTTAGATTTAAAATTCATGACATGCCGAAGCATGGTAAAATTCTGCTCAATTCTCAACCAGTGATTGTATTTTCACAATATGATCTTGATATGAACAAAATATCGTACCAGCATGATAAATCTCTCAGTAAATCTGACTCGTTTTCTGTGACGGCAACCGATGGAAGACATACTGATTTCTTTGTGAGTCCTGATAGAACTGCAAGCACGATACACCCCGTAAAAATTGACATAGAAATTAAAGAGGTAGACACTCATGCTCCAGTTTTAGTGACCAACACTGGCGCATCAAGTTTGCGAGTGCGAAGATCGTATACTCTCTTTAAATTTACAAGTTCGTACCTCAAAGCAGAAGACTATGCGAGTGCAGCCAGTAACATCAAATTTTCTATAAAACAACAGCCAAAACATGGAAAAATAGTACGCATGACAAATAAGAAGAAACCTGTGAGAAAGTTTACTCAAGAGGATATCAATAAAAAACAGATTGCTTATATTTTGGATGTGGGTAGCACAGCTGTGAACGACTTTTTTCATTTTGATATTTATGACGAGAAAAAGAATGTATTATACGGACAAACATTCCATTTTAAATGGTCGTGGGTATCAATAGCTAACAGCCACTACAAAGCAAATGAAACTGATAAGCACGTAAAATTAGATTTTCACCGGAACGGGTATTTAGGGACAACTTCGTTCGTCACTGTAGAATTTGTTC
Source organism: Hydractinia symbiolongicarpus (assembly GCF_029227915.1). Classification (NCBI taxonomy): domain Eukaryota; kingdom Metazoa; phylum Cnidaria; class Hydrozoa; order Anthoathecata; family Hydractiniidae; genus Hydractinia; species Hydractinia symbiolongicarpus. The sequence goes on along the minus strand of NC_079882.1, from coordinate 2,472,124 downwards.
AAAGAAGCAAAAACAATCAACCTGATACAAGGAGTAAAAGACAGATTCAGTTTGGTCCTGGTCAAACGAAGGCTTCTTTCCATTTTTCAATACTTGACGATGATATGTATGAGAAAGTAAAATCTGTGAAAGTTTTATTGAAGAAATCTTACAATGGACTCGTTTCATCACGAAACAACGCTACGATAGAGATTTATGATCCTGAAGACGGTATGATTTATATAACTGTTGTTTCATTCGCTTATTTAAAACACAGATTCTTCATGCAAGACCTCACAAAAATGTCATTATTGTTATGCAACTATGTTTTAGAAGAAACGAGTCAACCCCTTTCCTTGCCTCGTTTACTTTTAACGTTATCAACATTATGAACTCATTTTTACGCCGCTTCTTTAATGGCGGTAATTTTTAAGACATGGCTTAAAACATCAGCGCGTGATGTTTATCCGTGAGAGTTTGAACATGATATAAAAATTAAGGCCATTATGAATTTACCATCATGCCAGATCACGTGTTCCAGCTTTTTCGAACATGAATTTAACACCTGTTCATGTTTTGTTTAGAACCAACCGTGATGATCAGTGAAAGAGTTGTTAGAATATCCGAATCAATTGGAACGGTCAACATTCCGATACGAAGAAAAGGAGATGTCTCAAGCATTATACGAATTAAATGTGTAACCCGATCAGGTATGTCACAATATCTTGAATATAATCTGTTAACTAACTAACCTGCTGATCCATTTACCATAGTTTATAAACACGTCGCTTTATGTATGATCCTAGATACGGCAAATGGTACTGACAGATCAAAAGTGACGTCATATCGAGATTATATCTCGAGATATGCAGATGATCGGTCAAGCATTATCACGTTTCAAGAGGTAATTATTTTCTTCATGTTACTGTCAAATACATAAAACACCCTCTTTCCCAACCTCTTTAGTCCTTGTAACTTAGAAGTGCGTTAAGACTACCTCATTACACGTAACATCAAATTGATTCTCAAAACATCCAGCTGCAATAATATATTACATGCACATTGTTTAGAACGAAATCATTAAATTTTGTCCAGTGAGAATAATCGATGACTCCTTATATGAGGGTGAAGAAAACTTTAAAGTCGAAATTCTTTCTTTGTATGGTGGAAGAGTTGCTGACTCAGCAGCAAAATGTGACGTCATAATAAAGGAAGACGCTAAAGATGGTAATGATAATGTTGACACTCATGTTGGACCATAGCTGATTCACTTTTTTGACTAAAGATCCTTGATCTTTTTTCTTTCACATTTAGAACCAAGATTCTCATTATCATCAGACTTTTACAATGTGGAAGAAAAATCTGGTTTTGTGAAAATCAGTGTAGAAAGAGTTGGAACAGATCTTTCCATGACGTCATATGTTCTTTTTGCCACTCGACAAAATTCTCCAGTATCAGCGAAAGGTATTAGTTTGTGTTAGCTGGGAGAGATTTATATAAAACTCATGGTTGATTTACTGCAGCTCAATTTCTAACTTTTTTAACACTTGTTTCCCCTATAGCATACAGTGATTATCATCCACTTGTAACATCGCTCCGTTTTAATCCTGACGAAACTGAAAAAATTGTCAAAGTAAAGATACTTGACGACACAGGACGCGTGCGATTAGAAGGGAAAGAACATTTTGACGTTTTAATTCGAACACCAAGAAATGGCAGGTTAGGTGAACCTTCAGAAGCAACCGTGATTATTGACGACACAAAATCAGATCGTAAGGATTATCATATATGCGTTGTAGAAATCGTTGTCTCTATGCTGGAGGGAAATTGCTTATTCAAACTTCAGATTTATTCTCTATATCATGTATTTTATTATCTTTAGAACCACGTGTTTATTTCGCCCAATCAGAATACTCTGTGAAAGAAAACGTAGGAAATGTGACTATTCTGCTTGAAAGAGAGGGTGACTTAAGACACCATACCTATGTACGTTGCTACACTCGTCAGATGAGCGCTCGCGTGAACGAAGATTTTATCGAGCGAAGAAACACGAACGTATCGTTTGTTAAGTTTGAAAGGAAAGAACATCAAGCTAAATGTCAGGTTCGAAAATGTTATAAAATAAAAGTGCACGACGTGACTAGGAGTGTCTGTTAACCTCTCACCTCAGTCCTTTCTGCTTTCTGCATACACATTTCTATTTACTTTTTGTTTAATGGACGAGCTGATAATATGATGCTACTAACTTTGGTCTCTGAAAAATTACAGATCTTGCTTGATATCTCTCAAATCACATTGTATTGGACAAAAGATTAAAGTATTAAAATAATAAACAAAAACAAATCATTCTTTTTAGGTAACTATCATTAATGACAACAATTATGAAAGTGATGAAAGATTTAAAGTTGTTCTTGGAAAATCAAAAGGTGGAATCGTCACTGATGCTAACAAGGAAGCAGTTGTCAAGGTTATTGACGATGACGGTGAGTTGTTTTCTTTTATTTTATTTTATATAAGGTTAAGCTTTCTCCAAACCAGTACTAATTTTAAATCGTCCCAGTGTTGTATGACAAAAGTTTATATAATAAACACAGTTAGGACTCCGGACTTCTTTATGGTTTGTGGTTCCATGATATACTTAGAAAAAAATATGCAATAGTATGATAATGTACAATTGTAACATGTTTTTTTTTCTGCAGTGCCTGTAATTGGATTTAAAGAGAAACGTTTTTATGTTCGTGAACCAACTTCAAGTGAAAAAGATCGCACGATTACGATACCTGTGCAGCGTCAAGGTGATGTTTCAAAAGCTTCTTTTGTAACAGTCCACACAAAAGATGGATCTGCCAAGTCCGGAAAATCTTATGAGCCTTTGGCTAAGGTACAAATATAGCATGTATTTATTCTCCAATGTTTTTTCTAAACAAATCAATCTAAGTAATAAAGATAAAGGTACTAATACTATCGTCTCAATGAGATGATCATGAAACTAATCTTATAATCCACGCAGGAACACGGTTTACAAGTAAAAAATATTGAAATTTTGATTTTTAAGAATAGACTAATGCCAATTCCAGCGAAGAAAATAATATTTTATTTCGCTATCCCAAAATAGCTTTCGAAACGAACTCAAGTTTTCCAATTATATTAAATTTCTAAGAAACTCATATATAGCATAACAATTTTACATTTTTAGCGCTTAGAATTTGATGTAAACGTTACACGAGTTGACATCGACGTTACAGTGTATTACGTAGCAGATACGAATCTTAGAACAGCATTCTCGTTAGTACTTACATCAGATGCTGAACACACCTATGACCTTGGTCAGAATAAAGCTGTCATCTTTATTGAGGAGATTGGTCATAGAGTTGGTGTAACATTCCCTTTGAAACCTGTAGTTGCATCTTTAATGGATTACAACAGAGTTGAATTGGCAAGAAAGATGCCTGCACAGGGATATCCAGTGATTTGTGTCACCGTAAGTTAGCTACAAACAGCATTATTAAAAGATTTATATTTTTATCTTATCTAGTTGTAATTTGTAATAACTTTTTTTAAGAGTCTTATTAAAGTAAAGTTACTAAAGTTTTCAGAGGAGTAAATCCTGATTTTTAATGCAGACCCCTAGTATTCACCGTTCCCAATTTGTTAAACTAATAAAAAGAAGTAATAAAATGTTTTTGTTAAAAAAAGAAATCATGACGCACCAGCTATTGCTAATTTGCTTTATATAATGTATGATATCAAGACTGAATATCTAAGCTATGTTTTCTTTTTCAGGCGTGCAATCCAAGACACCCACGATATGACGAAATCAAATCAATTTGTAAAGAAGAACTCATTAACGACAATTTTACTAAGTACAGGTGGCAAGTAGCAGCTCCTGATTACACTGACGGAATCGAGAACAAACTGAAAGACGTCAATATGAAATTATTTTATACCTCGCCCAATCAAATCACTTTAGATAGGTATGCTATACAGTGAAAAAACACCGTTGTTTTTTAAGAAAAAGTGTTTCCTACGATCTATTTATTTAATACCTGCCAGTGCAACCAAAACTGCAGCCGTGATTTTCATTTCCACTTATAGCGAATAAGAAAGTGAGAAAGCTCTGTGGCTTGAGTATACTTTGCTATCTCTCTTGAAAAAAAAAGGATTCAATGTTGTACTCTATAATTCAAAAAACATGTTTATATCTACGTTCCAGGCTTTTTAACGCTGTCTGTATTCCAAATGGAAAGTATCCACTATGCTTTCCTTTTTTAATAACCTTTGTTGTTGGTGTGCAATTCATCCATATCTAAATCACTGACTTTGGTAATATTTACTGTTTTTTTCGTAGCGTGTACTTCAGTGCTGGTTCCAGAATACGTTGCATTGCACAACCATTCTCTGAAGATGGAAACACAGGGGTGGAGAGTTCTAGTGACGTCATAGTTATAAATCCAACAGTCGGTCTGTGCACACCAAAAAGAGCAAGCGATATCGGCGCAGAAACATTCTCTGCACAGGTAAATAAATCGAATTATCAAGAGCAGCTAAATGAGACTCAATTACAATATAAAACTTATATGGGAAGAATTAAAGAATTTAACAAGAATGAAATTTGTTTTCTTGTTTAAAAACATGTGCAGTATTATGAAAATGACTTGAAACTTCATCTTCAGGTAGCCTACACTGGTGCTTCACATCCTACTCACAAGAACATGATCAAAATAAAAGTATTGATTCCACATTTCGATGGTCTTTTGCCTGTCATTTCCACGAAGAGGTTATCCAACTTTGAACTAACCCTAAGTCCAGATGCGAGCCGTGTCGCACAACATACCTGCTCAAACATTTTAAACCCTGGGGAGGTGACAACACAGTACGGATTTAATGCAAAACAAAAGGAAAACAATATCCAACAGTCTAATAGTCAACCATTCGAATATGATTGGCGGTTAAGGGGCAACGACACAACCAGGTATTTATAATCTTATCAATATTTTCTATGTTACTAAAGGCCAGAGAATTAAAGCAAAATAATTCTTTTATTAAAAAAAATTATATTTTGCTTCCTTAGTTAAAGAGGTACAATACTATCACGTTGGTGGTAAGGCTTTAAGAAAATCCCAATTTTAACATTTGGACAATTTCAACATAACAAGGCGTTAATATAGTTTGATAATGATATTCTGTTAAGCAGCGTCCATATCCTTTTCCATTATTGATTTAGATTCTACAACCATTTAAACCTTGATGCATGCTTGTGGACGTTTGAGAGTTATTTCAATATGACCGAGCTTGTCCAGACATGTGGAGGAAAGATTGTTACTGACGGAATGGTAAAGGACGCCGTCCAGTCGCATTTAGCTATAAACTTGCCGTTATTTGTGTCGTATATATACCACTCGCCAAACGACGAAGACGGCTGGACTGATTTCAACCATCAATCATCGATCAGGTTAACAGCTGTGTATAACACTGGTATTCTTTGGAAAGATGGAGTTGGATTGCCAGAAAAAGCCAAGTTAAAGGGAAATTTATATCCAGCCAGTATTATTGTTAGAAAGAACGATCGGAAGTTGCAGATGAACTTTCGTACTAAAGCAAGATTTAGGGGACTGTTTGTTCTGCAAACAAGAGGTGAAGGGAAAAGATTTTTCTAGTAAAGAAAACGAATAAATTGATTATAGTATTTGCTGGCTACCTTTTATGGAACTGAATAATTTTTTTTCTATTTTTTAGTAGGAGAATGCCCAGGCTGTTCAGTATTTTTCAATAAAAAAATATTTTAAAATTAACTATTACTTCCATTACGCAACTACTCTTGACCATACATATGATGTTGACGGAATGAAAATATTAACATAAAACGAATAGTGTGATAATTTTGTTTGTTTACAAATTTAGATGGGAAAGCAAAAAGTGAAGTTGTCTTGCGTGAAAGATCCGAGTTACCGTTCACATTAAAATTAATTCGAAGTGATCCAACTTATGCTGAGCCAGAGCAGTTATGGCAGATGGAATCCAAGTACGCCGTGCGTGATTATACAGGGTCATACGTCTTCAAAATGATACCCTGTACTGTATCTGACGTAAGTTACTGCTTAAGCGCATTACCTAAAAAACAAAGGATAGAAATTTTGATGCACTGGATATAATAAATGTGACAAGGAATTTGATAATTTAACTGTTTTTTTTAGGAGGAAGAGTTTTCACTGCCACCGGATTGTACCCCGGGCGAACCAGTTTCATTTAATCTGAATTTCACAATTCAACAGACCAGTGAACCTGTGGAGGCGTCTTTCACCTTGAATACTCGTTTTTTCTTGTTGAACAGTAGAGAACAATGGCTTTCGTCTCGGTTATCCAGTTCACAAGTAACAGATGTCTACTTCAAGGAAGGTACGATAAATATGGAAAGGGTTTCAGGAAAGGGATTCTCGAAATATATTTCGAATGACACCATTCTTTGGCAGTCGTTTTGAAATTTGTAAATTACGCAGCATTTAGATTTTTGCGCAGATATTTTAGTGTTAACTATTAAGAAAAATGATTTAAGTATCATCATAAAACCGTGCACATTTATTTATAAAAATAATTTTAAAAGAACAATATGCCAGGTAGTGGCTTGAAAAGAAAATAAGGATAAAGGTTTCTGAAAAAGCACACACAAAAAAAATATCTCTTTGACAATAGAAATTTTAGCAAAATCAATTGTTGCGATTTTTAGAAATTGTTGCTTAGGTTTTGAATATTGTACTGCAAAATAAATAAAATAATCTCAGGCTCCATCCCAATTTATTTTTTGTTTTCTTTAGAGGAAAAAATATTTGGTCGCGTGATGGTTGACCCATCGCAGTCTCTTGGTAACGCCTATCACACTGTGATTGAGAAAGTGTTTTTGTGCAGCGGTTTAGATGGCTTCATTCCAACTTTCGACCCTACAACTAACAACTATGGTTGCGTAGCTGATTCTCCTAATCTCATGTACCGATTCAAAGTTTTGGTATGTATCTCCCAGGAATTGCCATTTGCTTTTGACCATTTTAACCTTATTATTTATAGAAAACAGTTATTATTAAGTTGATAAAACTGTCCTGTAAATATATGCTCGAATTGCTTATTGGCGAAAGGGAAAGTTAAGACGCTATTGGAGTACTAAACTGATGCCTATTCACAGTTTAGCTTTTTTAAATATTCAGTTCTTTCAAAAGTAGTTAACTTAATTATTCATTTAGGATCGCTTAAATCCAGAGACTGAACAAAAATCATTTGGTAACATTGACTTCAAAGCATTATTAGCAGTTGACGATCCTGAAGCAGACGACCTTGTCAATCAAGCTGGTTCAGATGGATTTCGTATTGAAAGCACTCCACTTTTCAAGGTATTTTTCTAATATGTTAAATTTTTAAATCTGAAATACCTAATTTTATTAATACATTTCCGGTGTTGACTAGAATATGCTAATGGAAATACCAGCAATTCATATATTTTGTGCATTTGTTTAAATTGGATACTCTTTGTAACATTGTTATGTTGTAAACTTTTTGTCTCCTTCGCACTTCTCCTAGGTGTCTGCTGGTCGAAACTGGTTTCTACACGTTATATATACTCTACGTTCACAACAAGAGAAAAACAGAGGGTTAGGTCGACGAAGCATTGATGTAGAACATTACCATGCACTGTCAACCATTGTTAAGGAGAAAATACGACGAAGGAGAGAGCTATCTAGTGAATCAAGTCGAGAAATTCGCTCGATTGGTCATGAGAAAGGTACAAACATACAAATGGTTTTATTGGACAGACCAAATATAGAAGCTAATAAGGAAAAGAAACCCGAAAAAGAAGATGGCGGCAAGAAAAACGATGGAAGTCCAAGTAGTAATCTCTTGATTATTATAATTGTTATCCTCCTCATTCTTATACTTATTGGTCTCATTTTGGGTGCGGTATTTATAAAACGTAAAAGCGCAGCCAGTGGTGGTGACTCTCAGGTGAGTGGAGAGGATGGTGGTACCGCAATATAAATATACAGAAAAAATATTATTTCTTAACATAGATGTGTAAATATTATATATTAGATTTTTATTTTTTATTAACCGTTGTATGATAATTTTCTATAAAATAACCTCATCTTTAGACGTTTTTATACGCACAGTTTTTTCACCTTTCTATCGGGACGACGTTTAGATAAAAAAATAGCCTGCGTATTAATATAGCTTACTGTCAAGCAATGAATTTCGATGGGAACATGGAGAACTCATGCTATGTCATTGCTCCGAGCACGTGACCACAAATATCGTAGCAATGGCGGTAAAAGCAAAGAGTTTAAGCAGATTTAAATTCTCAAATATGATTGGACAGAAACAATCGGCTATTATTCTGTTGATTTTTTGTGATCTTGAACCTCAGGCTCATTCTCAACGATGCATCAAATTCTACAATAGTTGTTGTAGAATTTGCTGCACTTTCAAGTGAAAATTAAATTGCTTAGATTGGTTCTGTTTTTGAAAGTTGGTAGCAGTCATGCGGAATGTTAATTGTTCCATTTACAGCTGTTTAGTCTCTCGTCGACCAGAGTACAATGGTCTTGTCTTTGTTCCAATTTCAGCTTGAAGAATTGAATTGGACAATAATTGCATGGAAAAACTCATCTCTGTCATCACTAAAGATCGTGTAATCAAATGTTTTTATTCGTTCTCAAATTGAAAAATACAATTTATACATTTGCCAACGTCATTTCACAGAGGACCAGTACAGTATAGAGGTGACACAAAAGCAACATTGAGTCCGAGAGTATTTAATTTGCCAAAAATGTCATCCATGATCTATAAACATTGTAATTTTTAATATCGTGATTAAAAAATAAAAGAGACGTCTTACTCCTCAGACGAATTATTCATAGTACAAATCCTTTGAAAATGTTTAAAAGCCAGTTCGTTAAAATTAATTGGATGGCTGGTATCTTCAACATCTACAAACTGCTTGCCTTTTCATTCACCACGATCACACTAATTCAGGTCAAAAATGTGAAGTATATGTTGATCACAGTACATTGTTTGTTGTGGTCTGTTCCAATAAAACATGACATATATTTACAGTATGCAACAACGCTCTGTGAAAATTATTTTAAGTTCTTATTTTCTAGTATTTTTATTGTTATGACTTGGACATTTAATAAGCAAGTAACGGAAAGTTTTACCGTCCTTGAGGATTTCATCCTAACGACTGGCTCTTCCTCCTCTCCGACTCTAACTATATTACCTTACCGCCAGAGATACGGATAGCATTGCTCCAACTTGCTTGCCTGCTACACAAGCCAATTGGCGGTCAGTAGATGATAAATACTCTAAAAGTATTCTTGTGTAAAAGAAAGAGGAGTTGAGCTTGAAGAGAAAAAATGCTAACATAAAATCACAGCAAAACCAAATGCCAAAAAAAAATTACCTTCTCTGCACCGTGTCAAACTTGTTATTCAAAAAGTAGGACAAGAAAATAAACAGTTACGCATTGAGATTAACAAAAACCTGTAATTATTATGTTTGTGCGGATCAAAGTGAGATTACTCCATTTATGAAAACATTTTGGGAAGAGCAACAAAAGTACCTATCTATATCAGAAAAAGAGGTGTAATATCATCCCATGACAATTCGTTATTGCCTTGTCTGCAAACGAAGACATTGTAATGGAAAAAGAATTAAACGAGTTTTTTGATTTTGCCTAATCGCAGATGCTTAAGGGATTATGAAAATTATATTCGTCCACAGCAAGGACTTAATCCTTAGTTACCGTGGGAAGGGTAAAAGAGTCAAACGTTACGATGGAATCTCTAAAGACGTTAAAACTTCCCGTTACTGAATGAAAGTAAAGAGCTGAGCAATACTTTAAAGATATTAAGAAGTATGGTATTATTCAAGTGAATGAAATGAAAATCCAAGAGACTATAGTATGAGGCAAATATATTTGCAATTCAAAGGGTTTTGTTTATTTGGAAGATATTGAACTGAATTATGCCACATTTCAAGAAGCGAAGTTTGAAGAAATAGCTACACATATTTTGGTTTTCCTGATACGAAGCATTGTTAATCCACTCAAATTTCCTTCTGTGAATTTTGCCACCACAAATGCTATTTTCACCCAATCATTTTTGGTCAGGAGAATGGGCGGATGTGTAGGGACAGGCAGAGATTATCACTTTGTGTCACGTAAAGTAAAACAGAGAATAAAGGCAACAAACATTTTAACGCATCAAATGGAGTGAAAAAACTCATAACTGAGTGTCTTTCTCTGTCCCTGTATTTTCCATGACTGCGATGCTCCTTTTGGAGAACACGGCTGTTTCAGAGCGGAAACTAAGACTGCGCATGCGTCAATAATTACGGCCACGTTGAGGCGCAAGATGGCGGGCGCAAATAAAAACAATCATGATAAATAAGTAACTAACTTTTTGAAATCGCTTTTGCATGATAGAATCTATTTCAGTGGATTTAATTTAGTTTTTTAAAGCATTTCAACACGCTGGAAGCTAAATCTTTCTTTTACCTTTGCGACAAGCATGCTGTTGGAGTAATACTGTGGCAGTTTTGAAGGCATACTTTTTTTTGTTAAAATTAACATGGCAACTTGTTCCAACTAATTTTTGGTTTTGTGGACGTTGCGAAGTTATGTGGCTGGTGTATTATATATTTTTGGAAAGCTGAAAGGCTCATCTACAAGGTAAGAAAAACGAAAAAACTGTATCAGTACTTCTGAAAGAATGCTAGAGCGCTGAATTCTGGCAATAAAAGTTAGTGTAAAACCTGAAAATTTTAACTCCCTCTTTGACATAATCTACTGTATGATTTATTGTAGGCATTAAAACTGTTGTAGTTTACTAAGCTAATATTTCACAGAATAACAACACTAAACAACATTCTATATAAACAATTCTGTAACTCTAAATAAGGTTTCTGCGTCTCATACACTACTAACGTAAGCTCGACAAAAAGTCAAATAAAAATGAACTATGCATGTAGTAAGCTAATTAACTGTTCAATTCTTTTTCTTTCTAGACCAGCTGATCCACCTTTGAAATAATGCAAAGACTAAAGGAGCTTGCAAAGTAATGCTAATATGCAGTTAAAGATATAACTAGCTATCTAAGCTGTAAGTCTAAAAGTTATTCTTCACGTGCAATTTTTCTTTTTTTAATTTTTGGTTTTAATTGGCTCGATTCAGGATTTACATTAACAAAATGTTGCTTTAATGTATTTCGTAACCGCTCGACTGGGTTTTTGATGCAGCTGTACCTGCTCGACATCCTGTTGATTTCATGATGCAAGCTTTCTCCACCTTAAAAATGTTATAATTTGACATTTAAGCTAGCTAGCTACACATTTTCTGAAAAATAACACATTTTGGTAAAAAACACAAATTTTGGTGTTACCAGGTTACAAATTTAAGTGGCTGTTTACCTTGTTCGCCATAAAACCCAAATCCAACATTCCATTTTGCTATGAACTCAGTGACATGATCTTCAAGCATATGCAGTTTTGGTGAAATATTAACTTTTGGCCAGTTAGTTCGCAGATGCATCATGAATTTATTAATTGAAATTTCTAGAATTATGTACTATATGTATATTATTCTTTCTTTTTGTTTTGTTTTTGGCACATGAAATTTTAAAAAAAACTTATTTATTATTAAAAAAAGGAACAAGTTTCTCACCTAAAGCCAGTATTTCCTCACATGACAGATATTTTGCCGAATTGTAAATGTTATGAACTTCTGCAAAGTAAGTAAATAACATGTCGTACTTATCCATTTCTAAATTCACACTGTGAATAAGCTGGTCATCATGCTTTTGTGCTGCAACAATCTCTTTAATGCTGGATGTTAAATTTTGGATGTTTTCTTTCTATAAGAGCAAGATTGTTTTTTTAATTTTCTTTAAATATGTTATTTTTAAATTGCTACATTATTGTTAGTATTAACAAACCTTTAGCAATTTATGTACATGGTTGCCGATAAAACTTTGGCCATGGTAGGCCTGACGTTCAACACCCATTTTTTGCAGCGTTTTATCTATTGAAGAAGCACAAGGACCAACACCTAAAATAAGATGAACAAACTATTAAACATAGCTTTAGATTGGAGAGAATATAAGGCTTGCATCATAAGATCAGAATGAAAATTATAATTTTGGAAAGTTTTTTTTCGGGAATTAAATTTCTTGGAATTTCCAGACAAAAAAACATTTGCGAATATCACAAAAAATTACTTAGGTAATAAAAATGATCATACCCACTAAAATTCTTTTGTTGTTTCCCAAGGTTGAGATTTCTAATTCTAATTCTGTGATTTTCTTCTCAGTTTTTATTATACTTTTCTCGTACGTCAGTATATTTCGTTGTAAGCCACCAGATATTACAAGCCAGTTTAACTGATCTTGCTGGTTTGCTAATTTGGCTTTTTCATCTTCCAGCTTTTGCTGCAAGTCATTTGTTTCTTTAAGGACTTCGATGTAGTCACCATAATCTGAATCCAGTTCATTGTCTTCTGTTGCCAACAGCAGAGCTATTTTTACATCATAGTCTTGGCAAGAAGACTCAAACATTTTAAACATCTTTTGATATACACCCAAGGAAATATGAAGACCAGGAATACAGACCTAAAATTAGGTGTTTATATAGATTTTATTTTGGGATTATTAAATCAACTTGCAGTGGAAAAGCATAAAAATATGATGTATACTTGATCAATAGGTATGTCAAAAAATATGTTGTCAATGACATTATAAAATTCTTTCGCATTTTTAGGGCTCCCACCACTTTCACGGAAATCTGCTAAATTTTCTTCAAGTGTCGCCAGTGACCTTTTCTTAAATTTCTTGCGAGTAAACACTGGGATGTTCATTAGTTTTGAGGTAATGTTGCAAAACAAACAGCTGTGACGCCCTAAACACAAATGTTAAAGTATACATATTTTATTAGAAACTTTTAAAAATAAACCATTTTTAACTATGCATTTCCCATATCTGCGTAGTAAAAACCCATTGTTAAACTACAGGAACTTTATGAAGTTGCAAAAAAAGTTCTGTAAAAATTAATTAATTTTGATTATCAACTAGCAACTTGCCCCAGATCTTAAGTAATTAATATTTACCATTTGCACCAGTTATACCATACATTGCACACAGAAATTCGTAGTCGCCATACATAAATACACGGAATATCGACTCTTTATATTTGACTTGTTGCAGCATTTTTATTTGTGGTCAAAAATTAATTAATTTTGATTATCAACTAGCAACTTGCCCCAGATCTTAAGTAATTAATATTTACCATTTGCACCAGTTATACCATACATTGCACACAGAAATTCGTAGTCGCCATACATAAATACACGGAATATCGACTCTTTATATTTGACTTGTTGCAGCATTTTTATTTGTGGTCGAAACCGTTCAAGGCAGACTCTTAAGTTTGTTCTTGTGTCTTTCCCTAATTTAAAAAAAAAATATAAAAAATGTTTTGATTTCTACTTTAGATCACTTAGATCATTTCTACTTTAGATCACAATTAGACATCACATGCATAGAATTTTGGAAATTCCAGTTTTAATTTTTTTTTTTTCATATTTGTAATATATTGCATTAATGTTTGTTACCTTCAAAAATGCTAAACATTATTGTGTTTTCCTTCTTGTTTGGGTTTAGAACATTGCCTATTTGATATGCCATTTTAAAACTATTTCCTCCATGGTCTCCACCAATTTTAACATGGATCTCATTGTCAGGAATGAAACTATGTTTTACAAGTAAATTGTGACATTCTAGCTTTTTGAGTTGATACAGAATGTGGCCAACTACATTATACAGATACCCCCAGGGCCTAGGTATAACGGATACCCTGTTTCCAACTGATAATTTGGTGAGAGGAGCCAGCTCAACTCTCAGTCCTTGGCCTACCCATTCAGCAGCGACACTTCTTGCTTTTTTTTCTGATTCAATTTTTATGTTGAATGTTTTCAACCAACGTGATATTTCACGTAGTTGATTCCATGGCATGTTTAAATTTGATTTCATTGCTGTGATGTGATTGGCTGGAATAATGACTTCTGTACCCAAATTTTTAATGATAGTATTTCTGTCACTTTCTTCCATAGACTTTAGCAGTGCTGTGGTCTGTTTTGTGACAGATTGGGTTTCTTCACCAGACATCAGATGGATTAACTCCTTGGCTGTATTTGCTCTTTTCCGCACATTCCTTTCACATGTTTCATCAGAAGACTTGCGAGGAATTCTAATGGGTGTTATTGTCAATGGCTAAAATATGGAACATATGTTATTAATTTGTTTTATGTAAAATGTAATATTACTATTAAAATTATCATATTGTTACAGACAATTATGTGTACATTATTTTTAATATAACATAGCATAGTTTTGTATTTTTGTATAAAGTAGTTATACACATTTTTTATATAAGATCACTTAACGATGTAGACGCCTTAGCATTTAGGGTGGGCACATCAAAATTTTAGTAAATCTCCTAATATATAGAATGGTTTTTATTGACCCCCAAAACTTCCTATATTCTGTGACCCCTCTAGCCACTTACTTATATTTATTATTATTTTTAATTATTTACTCTGAACATTTTAAAATTTGTCTTGTTCTTATTATGGCTTGTTTTTTGTATAAAAAATGTGTATAAGAAACATTTCACTGGAATTGTAAAAAAATGATAACCTAGGTATGCACATATATAGACATATACAAAAGCAACTTATTTTCAGTTTTGATTTCAGCCTTAAAATTGCTAAGATCAAAGATCAGCTAAGATCAGCCGTTTGAAAATCAGTTGCTTGTTAAAAAAAGTCAATGTCAAATCACTTTTACTGAGTCCACTCCATACATAAGTAATCTTACTTGTGAACTTCCACTGGGCAATTGGACAGTTTTATTCGGCAAGTTTGACTGCTGCATTTTTATTCCAACCACATGAGCAATGCATTCTTCTACCTTTTTCGGTACAGGCTTGGAAGGGCTCAACTGCATCATCTCTAGTGTTGTAAATGACAATGCTGGAGAGCATGTGTGCGATTGTGCAGACAGCAGTTTAAATGAACAACCACATGTTCCCTTGACAACTCGTGTGTTTAAAATCCTGGAAATGCACAAACCAGGCGAGACATCCCCGGGTGTTGTTGGGATGCTGCAGGTGGGACATCTATTTGAATTTTCCAACCAATTTGTTAAACACAAGGCACAAAACACGTGGTTACATTGGTTTATCATTAATGGCCTTTTTAAAATATTGCTACACAAAGCACAAATCAGATGTTCCCAGTTGCCTTCACTGATATTTATGTCTGAGAGAACGTTTCCACTATAGTCAAAAAGTTCAGAGGTTTTTCTGTAAATTTTATTAAGTTCTAGGGGTGTCCAAGTTTTTTCTGCGGAATCCACAGCTTTGTGTGTTGGGTTACCACCGCCCCTTCTTTTCATAGGTTTGCCACCTCTCTTTTTTTGTGCACTTAATATGCATGTTTTGCACTCGGTGTCTTTATGTGTATACCATTTAACAGGCACAATAGCGGTAGCTGAGTCACGTTTTAGGACATTACTTATTGTAGCAAAGCACGAGTGACAGAATTTTTTTGGGTGAATGCCTGCCCGATCAGAATAAAAATCAGCTCTGAAAATACTGTCCAAGTTCTTTATGTGCTCTTGGACAATATGTGATCGTCCAGGCAGAGTGTTTCCACATATTCGACACAGCTTGTTCAACCGAGCTAGGTGTAAATCCCCAGTAGCCATCTTGAACTTTAACAAAAATTTTGAAAAAAAAGTACCTAATGTTTGATACAATATCAATTCGTAATGTACTGATACACCTACAGTTCTTTTTTTATTCGTATCTCGTAACTATCTTGGAATGATTTTTATAAAAATTATCTGTTGGATAACTTCGTATCTGAAAATATTTTGCTTTAAGTTGGCATGGTGTCCACAGTCTTCAAAATGGAGGTTGAAAGTTTTTGTTTTGTTTTAGCTAGGCAACAAGCGAATAGCTTTGTATTTGAATTAATCTTATTGGTATAGGACTATATTTTATTTAAACCACTTAGTTTCCAGTCCTTAAGTTGGTTTATGTGATTAAAATGCCTATTAAACCTGGTGCTAGCTACCCTAAAATTTGTTTACTTTTAAGCGCAACTCGCCCCAGTCCTTATTTTAAATTTTTTTTTGACATGCGCAGTCTGAGTTTCCGAAATCTCGCTAGCTGAAACAGCCGTGAGAAAGGCATTACGTGACGTAAAATAGTTTTTCAGAAAAGGTTTTATATGCAGTTGTCACTCGATACATGTGAAACCCCGAATAACCTTTACTAAGTGGAACCATTTTACCCGGTCTGTTGGATTTGCTTTATCAAACTCTCTCAATTTCTTTGGATAAGTTCAACCCCAGTTAAGTGGAACATTAGCTAAGTGGAATCATTTTTTGAAAGTTCCGATGTATAAAATCGTTCTAAGAACGATAAAAAATACCAAGCAAAGTAGAAGTTAAGTTTATCGTTGCTTAGCAACTACCGTTACTCAAAATGGTACCCAACACCATGGGGAATTTGATTCTCTTGTACTTTCACAGTTAGTAATAGCTTCACGCTTGTTTATACCAATTTGTATATATCTATAAAGTAATGAAGAAATATTATCCCCTTTCTAATTTTTAAGCTGTTGCCACAAAAGAAGAAATAATTAGATGGCGGTATATTACCTACTTTTATTTAAAGCACAAAATTTTATAAATGTACTTTGCTGTCAATTTTTTTTGAATCCTAAAAAAAATTTCGGGCAAGCATTCATACTTTAAATGATCCGACGCCCCAGTTAGTAATGTTACCTATATTTTGGAAATAATTAGCTAAATTATATTAGTCAAATGTTGCGTTTTTCGCATAGGTGTCAATATTTGCAGAAAAATATCAAAATACAATAAAAAAAATAGGTATAGTCAATTTTTAACCCAACAATTAGCAAGTATGGCATTAAGCATTTGAGACACATCAATGGTTAATATCACTTCCTGCACATGTGACTGATCTGTAGCTTTAAAATACACATGCGTTTGCCGGTAAATGTAGGTTTAGAAGGTTCATAAGAAGACTACTTTAAATCAATTTATATAAATGTTTGTAGGAAATAATATTTCGATAATAGCAACATTATTGTGTTATGAGTATATGAGGTAGAGAATTTTAAATTTTATTCTCCCTCTTGGTATTTCTAGAAAAATCGAACACATTGCAATCCTTTTTCAAGATTATTCTTTTGGCATTCACGATCTTATCATGCTCTTAAAATGTTTCGTCTAATTGATAATATCAAACCTGCTGGCAGATAAATGGATTCACTTAGACAAACAAGAAAAAACACATGCTGTGCATTTTTTTTGTAGTATGGAGTCTAATCAGCTTTAAGTTGCACCCACTGGCAAGTTATAACAACAAACGTATATGCAAAGAACGCATGGTGCGATATCTTTTTTTAAAACAATCCGATCCAATTAGCTTAGTAAGGATATGATTATTTTAGTTAAGATCATAGCAAAGCGCAAACTAACTTGATTGTTTGGTGAAAATAAGAGATAAAGAGAGCTTTTCTGAAGCTTATTAGCACGGATTAATAAAACATACATTCTTTCGATGGCATTACACATCGATAGAATTATTTGTGCTTTCTTGTGTGCTTATCATGCTTGCTAACAATTAGTGATCATTAAAAATCATTTAAGAATAGATTAATAGCTTATTAGCAAGTTTTTGCAAGCGAAAGAAAAAAATTAAATCGATTTGTGGAAATCATTAAACAAAAAAATATACAGGTAGTGAGAAAAGTAGTCAGACCCCATTTGCACCAAGTAAGCGTATACTTTTAACATATTATATCATATATGGGCTTGTATGGTGGTGTTTTTGTGATTTTTAAAATCGTTTCCCTTGATTTCACTACTTTTTATTGATTAACTCAGGCAATCAAGTAGGTAAGACTGTAAAAACCTTTATTTCCTCTGAAGATTGTTAAATTATAAAAACAAAATGTTTTTCGACTTGTAAAGAAAACTTGTCTGGAAAGATTATTGTTTATTTCAAACGGCTTATTACCTACCTTTGAGGTTGACAATAAATAGACCTCCTGCGGTTCAGTTGTGATTAGTCGTTTGCGATACCTTATAAGCTTATGTACAGTAAGCAGAATCACAAAAAAGTTGAGAGCAAGTAAGAGAAGACATCTCTCTCATATTTTAAATTAATGTCGTTCTCTCTATCTTGGATTTTGATAGTTTACAAGTATTGTTGATCACATATTTTATCTCTATTTAGTTAAAACAAGGAACGTACGTAAGCCAATTTGCAATTACATCTGAAATGGATGAAATAAGAAAAGAGGTATTTATTACTGAAGCAAAGAAAGAATCTGTGCAAAAAGTCACGGAGGATGACAAAAATATTGCAAATGACTTAAACACTAAATGTGTAAAACCACCATATAGCTACATAGCTCTTATTACAATGGCAGTCTTGCATTCTCCTCATAAGAAGCTCACCTTAAGTGGTATATGTGAATTCATCATGGAGAAATTTCCATACTATAAAGATAGATTCCCATCATGGCAAAACTCGATACGACATAATTTATCTTTAAACGATTGCTTTGTGAAAGTTCCCAGAGAATCAGGAAATTCTGGAAAGGGACATTACTGGGCATTGGATCCTGAAAGTTCAGACATGTTCGACCATGGAAGTTTTCTAAGAAGAAGAAAAAGGTTTAAACGATCGCATTTATATTCACATAGTATTTCTGACAACCCTTATAAACATGATATTACCCGACGATATGATTGTGTGGATTTAACTTCACACGGAAAACACCAAGATTTATACACATCTCCAAACATGTGTCATGAAAAACAAGAGATTAACTATAAAGTCAAGGAGAGAGAAAAGAGAAACACAGACTTCTCAATTAATACCTTAATTGGGGATAAAAATGAAATTTGCAAATCAGCATTTAAATTATGCCAGTCAAAGGAATTTAGATATAGCTCAACAAACAGAGCAATATCGGATTTAAACGTTCCTCTGTTTGCACCTATGCATCTGCCCCATTACACATTATTTATTCCCAACCAAGAGCCTCGTTTTCATGCTTCAAAACGATACTGTTTTGGTTGTTACCACTGTTATTAACTTTTGAAAAAACGATCAAGGTGACACAACTCGACGCAAATACTTACAGAATTGAATGAAAGTCTACAACAGAGAAATTTAACGAATACATTCCAATATACAGATTTAACGCTATAAAAGTAGCTATTATTTTTGGAAAATAACTTGCATAATTATTTCCTCCTTTTAATTAAATTAGTTTTTTGTAATTATTATATAATATTGTATCTAATAAATAAAAATTGAGTCTAATCACAATCCGCATTTTTTGTACAAAGAAATTTTTTCCAGGCGTCTTTTAAGTTTTCAGTTTAATCTCCGTTTTTATTCCTCTCCTCATGAGGTGGAAAAACATATTCAGATTTTCACAATGAGACACTTGGCCAACTACTGCGTGCAAATTAATATCGGATTTGTAACGTAAGCAGCTCATCATATTTTCGCCGAAGATTACTGATGTTATGAAGTGTAATATCTATGAAGGAGGTTTTATGATATGGTTTTTACATCCAACTTTAATATTTAATGAAACACTTAGCAAGTAAGTACGTCATGGTCTAGGACTTTAATTGAGCAAATTTCTTAACAACCGTTAGGCCTCACATTCACGCCGTGAACAATTTCCCCTTACTTAACAATGTTTCTGGTTTGACAAAAAATTCTGAGAGACAGTGTTTAAAGGGGCTACGGAACAGCTGTTGGTTTTCGACTTTAGTGACTTACACAAAAGTCGAGCTGTTGGCGGCGAAAAACAAACTGGCTATTTTTCCGACATGTATGTAATTTACAGACTCGAGCATATAGATATATCTAGAATTTTTATCTTCTCAAGCCTTGGTCATGTTTTCATCCAGAATGAGTCTCGCTGAAATATTTCTTTGTTACTTTTCGAAAAAAATAATTGAACCGGCGAGCAAAGTGCGCTGGTCTGTTCATTGCGCAAAACGGGTTTGCCGGATTTTTAATATGTGCGTGGGATATACGGAATGTGAGCATTTTAACTGGTTCGTAGCCCCTTTAAGTAACACCATACTGTGCTTTTTACAATATTTTTTGTTTTGAGCTAATGTCGCAAGGAATTGAATCAAAATTTCCACATGTTTCCTCAACCAATGGGACACGAAGCAATGTTTTCCTACGATAGTAACAAATTCCATTTTGTCAAAATCAGAAAAAATATGACGCGTGCCACACATTTGTAAAAGAGGTAAGAATTGATAGAATTGATAGTTGCAAATGACTTGATCACAAAATATGTGATACCACCTTGCAGCTACGTAGGTTTAATGTGGTAACTGGCGATACCGAATTTACTTTTAGTAAAGGTGTGTCACTGTAATTTAAATTCTTATGTTATACTAAGAACCGTTCACACTATCCATAATGTTATAATCAAATTGTGATTTGGTCATTTGATCAATCTAATTATTTTAAGAAGGAAAGGAGTGCTGGAAAACAGGAATAAAATATACACTGAGTTTCATTAAAAAATAATCTTGTTTACGTTGGCTTCCTTTGACCACATAACAACCATGACGTTGCACTTGCATGTGAGCGGTCTTTTCCAAATGGGTCTCATGGTCAGAAGTCAATTGTAGCATTCGTTTAAAGAATTGTTAACTAGAATTAACTAGCTTCATATAGAACGAGGTATTTACTAAGTTAGCCGTACGAGTTTAAGAGCAGGGCGGTACGAGTTTAAGAGCAGGGCGGTACGAGCTAAAGAACAGGGCAGTATGAAAGTATAAAAGAAGGATTAAAAAAGAATTGGACCCTTTAAGCATTGACGTGTTTTTTCCTACTAGTGAAAGCTTTAAACCTAACTTTTAAAAAAGGAGGAAGGAGAGGGAGGATGAAGATATAATGTGAAACCTTAATCTCCCACGCATGATGTTCAACACAAATTTTACTTAGTCACAGATTACAGCTCAAATGTCAGCAAGCTAAATCTTTTTTGACCAAAAAACAGGTCTTTACAAACATGGGTGCGTATTTTTAACGTTAATTAGTTTTAGTCCATAACACTTTTTATTTGATATGAAACTTTTTTAAAAGAAAGACATGCAGGATTTTGAAGATTAGGGATTTTCTAGTAGTAATAATACGATAATAAATGTTTTTGACACCTTTATGGCGATAATCTGGAAGAATTTTTGAGATTAAATGATTTTAATTAAACGCGATGTGATTTTAATTGATTAAATTATTTTTGTCATTTTGTTAGACAGTCGCCATGAAACGAAAAAACACATAAGAAAAGTTACAAAATACTAAGAAGTAAAATAAAAAACAGAAACATGGCATTTTGGAGGACAACTCCGAACATAAACTAGTGGAACGGTATACTCTGACGGAGGATTAGTAACGCCGTTCCTGTCTTAGCTAGGAGAATAGATAGGTCTAAGTAACACCCATTTCTAAATTGCTGGCAATGTTTGCACCAGACTTGGGACTAGAAATCTGGAGCTTAGTTTATTTGGTTAGATTCAGCGTCAGCAACCTTCAATTTCCTTATTTCTTGAACTTTTCCGAGTCGTAAATCTGATTTATCCATAATGAAGACATTATGGAAAAGCGCATCTTTGACGTTCGTTACTTAACCTATACTTAAACCAAAATGAAGTATTGGCCAAGTGATGCTTTCATTCATTTCAAAAAATAGCCAAAACACAATCAAATATTATGAACAGCCCCCCCCCCCCTCCACTTTTCTATTAAGTAACGATTTATATTTACTGCTAATAAACAAAGCTTTTCTGAAGTCCAAGGTATAGCCGTTTTACGTGTTTTAGGACTCTAAAAATGCGTTTTTACCCCCCTGGACCCCTGCTGTTTCGGCAACTTGATTGGCTGATTGATTGTCAATAAAATCTCAAAATCCCTAACTATGCCTAAGCCCCCCCCCCCACTTTAGAAATTGTAGCGCCGCCCCTGATGAGCAGCGTGTAGACTCTTCGCTAGGTTTCTTATAGATATGTTCATAAAAGTTTGTATATTGTCTCGCAATAAATTAGTTGTGTTTGGAGCATTTTTGTAGGGCATCTTGAATTTTTAGTAATGTCATTTTTAGTAAATTTAAGAAATCAAGACTATGTGAACTTCTAAAACGAATTACGAAGAAGTTGTGGACAGCTGAGTTTTTCCACCTATTTATGTTGAAGTTTTTGTGTGTGATTATAATGATTTTATTAGAAGTATAAAAATATTGTTTACATTCATGTAGACTTACTTCAGAAGCGAAACCAATTTTTTTCTAAGGAATAGAAAGTCCCCAGCTAAGGCTAAAAATGTGTTTGACCTGGACCGTGTGGAAAGAGTCCCTATGTTAACGTTGTTCTCAGCGTATTTTGCCTTTATATTAAACTTAACGGTAGGTAGTTGTTCCTGAAATTTTTGTAAAAACGTTTTCTAAGAGTTCTAAATCTCCGTAAAAAGTCGGCCAGCACTTAAAGCAGCGAATGCATCGGCATATCAAACTTTAGATTCGTGTAGAGCTCCAAATTTATCGTTTTTTATAGAAAATGTCAGCACTCTAAATTTATCGTCCCTTATAAGAAAATGTCGGACTCTAAATATACGGATTCTTAAAAATATCGTTTTAATGAATAAGATATGGGTAGGCTTCAAGTTTCTCCAGCTTTCTACATTACTTTAATATAAACATCTGAAATGCTTAAAAAACATAAATCATAACTTAGAAAACAGGAAAACAAACAAACAAACAAACAAACAAACAAACAAACAAACAAACAAACAAACAAACAAACAACTGAATTTAGTGGGAAAATAAAAAAAGACTTAAATGAATTAAATATGTTATTAAGAAGCTCTTTTAAGCAGCTACGTACGAGAAAACAATCTTGTCCGTTTTAAGGTGTCTGATTTGAGTATATTTGTTCAAGATATTTCACACAACTCATAGAATTCAACTATAAAACACCTTGCAATCATTACTAAATGCCTAAAGAAAAGCCCGAAGAAAGGTAACTAATATAATTAAAAATAAACAAATAAAAAATGTCCACTTTAGGAAGTGTGTGCTTCATTTAAAGGGTAGCGCTGTAAGAGTTTCTCAAAGAAAAAGTTCGGGACATTTCAAACTATGAGTCTTGTCGAAGTTCCACTGTATGAATTTTTGCATAGGCCACGAGTGCCAAATATCTTCAAAAATTTTTCTTTTTCTAAATCAATGAAGCTACCGCATAAAAACTTAGTGATTAAATATGACTATAATTTCTTGATTTCCCCTTCCCTCCAAGATTTGACTTATTATGACCCTTTTTTGGCTCCGAGCCGTCGGGTTAATAGTAACGTATTATCCATGCCTTTGCAAGAGGATATATTATTAAAAAAATGATATGCTACGTCTTGATTGTGATTTTTTATGCTTCTTTTAAGGGATCAAGGCCGAAGCTGTCTTCAATACATTGTATCCAAACAATTCTTCGATAATGCAAGAAAGCTTGATAGCTGTTATGTGATTTTCAATACGTTCTTGTATACCCGATTTTTTTCACATTTTCTGTTTTGAAAACGAGATGAGAAACACTAAACCCAATCCTAAATTAAATTTGTTCTTACTATTGTTTGCTAACACGAGGAACGGCAAGTTCTTAGGGTGTTGCCAGATGTCCCCATGTTTCTAAAGACTAGAGTCTAATTGCACAATTCTTTAACTACAACCAGTTTAGTTTTAGTATGCGGACATGTTTTTTACATGGCCCGAGGAACTTAAAGGGTAGCCTACAAGTTGTTTTATGTTATCAAAATCTAAAAAATAAGATAAAATAATAACATACAGCAGCCGCGTATAAATGCGTTTCTTTAGTAATAGTCATCACCAAACAACACTAGGTAAAATTTCTTGCAACAACAACAAAAATGTCCCGCATCTATTTTTGACATTAACTTTTAATTTCCTTTAGTAGCTGAAGAAAAATAATTAGCTTAGGGGACAGAGTTTTGCTATAGTTACTGGAATCTGAGGACATGTAGAAAGTGGCTAATTTTATCAGACAGAAATTCTACGTCATTACTTTGTTTTGCTTAGGAATATAAGAACTAGCAACAAAATCATTTTTCCTATCCGACATGCTTTTTAAATATATTATTGAGTTTCCAGCTTTGTTACCTTGCAGGCGTCTTTAGAGAAGTGTATACCAGGAATGTAATCTATAAACCGTTATCAGGTTAAAGGCGTTGAAATACAATACAAACTTACAAATGACAGTTCGCACATATTTTTTCCTCCCACAACAAAAAGGTGATTTTACCTCATTATAAATTAATTTGTTAAATTAGTTTATTGAGTCAGTCTAAAAAGAAACAATTGTTCCCGATTTTGTTGTAAATATTTTATGTATTTACACGAAGTTCCCACACAGAAAATATTTTTGCAAGCTAAAATGAAATGTGTAGGCGAAAATGTTCCCCATTACTCATTTATTTTACTCAAATTTCACTAAGAATACACTTTCTGTATGTTTAAGTAAACAAACTGTACATCATACACAATATTACTTTTTTTAGACTTCTAAATTATTACTGTTTGCATTGTGACGCACAGTTCGAATACTAGTGAATATTTTTCTGCAAGATCACCAACCTACGCCTTTATTGGTGCTATATAAATTCATTTACCATACAAAGTCATTTAACCATATAAATTCATTTACCAGCACCTTAGGAACATCACTTTCGTTGGAATCTTGGAATAATATATTTTTACTTGAAAAAAAAACGCATGATGAATACAGCAAATGTATTAGTTCTCATGTTCTTCCAAGTAACTTTAGGAAATCCATTGGTAAGTTAACATTGTGTGTCGTGGCTGCAATGCAACGTTATGCAATGCAGTGAGAAAAATAGCAAAATCTTCAGATCAAGAATACAATCAATGTTCTAGATTTAAAATATTCTATTAAATTTTCTTTAGGACAAAATTTCGAAAGATGCAACTGATAGCAAAGGTGATTTTTAATTTAATCTTATCCCGCATATACCTTTAGAATGTATAACTAAAGCATTAATTTCTAAAAATGTTGCAAATTTTTTTTTTTCAGGCTATTCAAAGAGTCAATTTGTAGCATCATTTGTGGAAACTAGTAAGTATCAAGTATTATATGAGTTTCAATTTTCGCCTACACCATTTGACTTCTATTTTCATCAATAAAAATGAGAATAAATCTTGCACATATTAAAAAAAGAAGCACAATGCTAAAAAGGGATCAAGAAGCATTGGTATTATTCGCTATCAGTTTGCTTACTATTTGCGACAATACTTAGATTTAAAATGGCTGGAATTATAGATTTTTTAATTATATTTCACTCTAGTGCCACAATATAGAAATTTTAAAACATTTTTCTTATAGGTAGCAGGATAACAGATATGCATTACCTACACTTGACTTCCAATCCGAGCTTACCAGCACGATGTGCTAAAACAAAGATGTCTGTTGGCGGTGTTTTTGCAAGAAATCAAGAAGGAAAAACGGCCCTGATATTTTATGTTGATAAAATTTCTGCAGAAGGTAGGTAGAAGAACACTGATTTAACCTTTCTGGCCATCGTAAAGTTTTTTTGAACACATCTTATGTAACCGTAGCAAGGGACTAGATACAGTACCAAATTAATAAATTTTTGTAGGGTGCTGGGGATTTTATTTGCAAATACGGGAAGGTTCAGAAGTAACACAAGAATACTTCAATTTCGATGACATTGTAAGTAATAAAATGTACAATGATCATTTCTGTACTGTCTGAGATTCTGAATTACAGTATACTTCGCGTCCAATGAAATGTAGAGATTTACGCTGTTATATTTAGTCCAGATTGCATTACATCATTGGTTGAGATTTTTTCATTAAATACATTTTTTCTTTAATTATAGAACAAAGATTTTAAAAAAGTTGTTTATCTCAAAATGGGTACTCCCTATAATTTTACAGTGATACCATTACCAAATGGGCCATCTAAAAAGTTGGTCTTCAAATCACCAAGTAAGTTACCTTCAGTAAAATATCAATTAATATTCTGTTAATTTTTGTAACATATATATATAACATATATACTGTTGTTTGATTTTTTAAATGATATCTTTGTGTTTTAGGTACATGCGTATCTGAAGTTTTGCAAGGAATAACCCTTGGTAAGCATAACTTCGCTTGGCATCTTTTCCTTTTTTGCAACAGTAGGTAGCAAAAGCAAAAAAAATAAACGAAAAATTCTTCTCACATTTCTCCAATTTTTAGGAGCCTGTTTGGTAATTATATCATATTTAAGAGACTGTTTACAGCAAAAGGGATTCTAAGTGCTTTAAACACAATTGATTACGACTAGACTTCTTATTGTAAAGCTTATGTTACTTTATTTATATTTTAGAAGTCCAACAGTCTAACCTATTTGACGGTTGTGAATTGCCAGGTAGTCTATTTTATGTTGCTTTTGCTTTTGTGAAACACAATGGAAAAATTAGTATATTCGTGCTTATTCGTAATAAAAATCCCCGTCTGATTGTATAGAAAAAGAGCGCCAAATCATAATTAGACTGGATGCACCTGTTTTTAGGCAAACTTATTAAAATACTTCCGTATATAGGAGATACTTGTTTGTTACTGTGTAGGCTGCATTTTGGCGTCCACTACGCAAAGTACATGTTAATTTCATCGTTTTTAATTTTAGGATTTGCAGAGAGAAGGTTAGCAGCTGAAAAGATTTGCAAATCATATCCTGACAACAAGAAAATGCAGACGTATATCATCAGAAATGAGTTAAAAAACATCAGCTGTATGTTGGATTGGTCAAAGCAATAAACATCATTGCTTAAAATAACCTAAAAAAAACCTACTAATATATTTAAAAGTAATAATGTATTTATTAAACTGAACTTATGCTCAAGAAAAAGACAGCTCAAATTGGAAATAGTAATACCTTAATTTGATTGGCTTTCTGGTAATTATTAGTCGATAGAGATTTTTTCGTTCCTCTCCACAAGAAATATTGACATGATTTCAACTTTCAGTTTGGATCGGAACGAAAAATCTTACTAACCAACCAGATTCGAGTAATTCTAATTTTCCAATTCGATCTGATTCGTCACTTGTGATTGGAAATTCACCGTTAGATTTTACCGGCAATAAATTGAACATTTTTAGTTACTTTGTAAGCATATATATGCTGGCATATAAAATTTGATTTTTGTAAAATAATATATTGTATTCAGTTTCAAAAGGAAAGAAAAAAGTCAACCACGTTGTTTTTTTTTTACGAAGAGAGAACGAACATGAACAACATATTGATGGATATGATTTAGAAAGCTAAAAAAATAATGCACGTAGTGCCTTTATAACACTAAACCGCCTCTGATACTTTTCCGCGTAAAGTTCTTTGCACAGTTATTATTCCCATAGATTCACTTTTCCTGAATTTTTTTATTTGCATTGACTTGCGAAGTATCGTTTGCTGCGAGGCCATGTTTGTTGGAAATTCACCAAAAGTTTTAAAAAAGACAAAACCTTGAAATGTATGTGAAGTGAGTTCAAAAGATGCTGGGCAGCAAATAAATATTGTTGACATATATTGTATGACAGGAGCTAGGTAGCTTAGGCGGGTCTTGTATAAATTTTAAAAGCATATTTAAGAGGAATAGCTCACAGTATGTTTATAGTTAATCTAGAATACCCTGTTTGAAAAGCTTAAAGACGTTTTTGCTTTTGCAGACAGATACTTACCAAATTTGGTTATTTTTAGTCATTAAAAAAGACCTCTAAGGTCGCAGTGATTGCTGGATTTGAAAGATGTGGTTTGGCTCATTAAAGACACATTAATGTAATTTTCTGACACAGTGAATAAAAGTACAAGAATCGTGCATGGTTAATCGCTAACAAATAAAAACAACAGATGCTCAAATTATAATTTTTAAACGTCGATAACATTAATATCAATAGTACTTAGATATAACACACCATTAAGTATAGGCCTCCTTCACCAAAAAATATTTCACTAA
This sequence comes from Hydractinia symbiolongicarpus, assembly GCF_029227915.1. Lineage (NCBI taxonomy): Eukaryota > Metazoa > Cnidaria > Hydrozoa > Anthoathecata > Hydractiniidae > Hydractinia > Hydractinia symbiolongicarpus. Next base: position 2,443,933 of record NC_079882.1, on the reverse strand, counting down.
AAAATCTTTGTTGACCATGCTGCTTTTTACATTTTAGTGAAGGCTGTTATATATTTAAAATAAATACTGTTCCAGGCACACAAATTAATAGTTAATCGAAAAACTATGTATATATTAACAATAAAGAAAAACAAATCAAACATTAAGATCCGTAAGAAGTCCAGTGCATCAAAACTTTCTTCTTCTTCTTCCGCCAACAAAAATCCGACAATAAAACACGCACAATGTCTTCCTATTATTAAACAAATAATACCTCAGTTTTCTTCAAATGTTTGTGCTTTTAATCAAATCAGTTTTTATATATTCCTGAAAATTATGGCAATATTTTCAGCTTTCGTAATTCTCTTTAAAGCTTTTGGTAAAGTTCTTCGCGAGTATTTTAGACTGCTTATAAACTTTAAGCAGAAGTTATAGCTTTAAAGGGCTTGCATATCAATACTTGTTTGTGTGTTTATAAATTCGTTAGTAGCGACTTTATTTCTTGACAGGCAACCAAACAGCCTAACTATTGCTCTTTTAAAATGTTTTAATCGAATAGTGCATATAAACGGATTGACAGCGCAATGCAATGAAATCAACCAGAACTGACCATCTCGGAAAACGTGACGCAATATACAATTACATTGTGTGCAATAATGCAGTGTATATACCATCACAATGGCAGGTAGGTAGGTTAGTATGTACACCAATAGAATTGTGATAAAAACTCCGGCAATTTTCTTCTCTAGAAGAACTTTCTTCAGAGCAAGTTTATCCAAATCAACAGCTCTTGACAGATTTAAATGCTGCCGCATTTCTTTCGATTGACGTTGAAGAAAATTATAGACTCTTGCGTATATAACAATCAGTAAGAAAAGACCAATAACCAAAACAGTATTGGCAAAAAACATGAGATAATTGATCATTCCTAACTTAAAGTACACAAATGGTACGGTCAATGACACCAACCAAATCATAAAAGATGCAAAGTGACTTCGCTTTGGAGATACAATGCACTTATACCTTGCAGCGTATACAATAGCTATGAATCTATCAATTGATAATGCAATCAAACTTAGCAGGCTTGCTGTAGCAGCAATGAAATAGGACATATGAACAGCTTGCATTAGCGGAATACTCAGCTCTCTCCGGGACTCTTTATAATGTACGTAAGTTGATATCGGTAACGCAATGGCACCAAAAAGAAAATCACTTACAGCTAAATTCGTGAGAAAATAATTGAAAGGTGTTTGTAGTTTTGGATCTTTGATAACAGAAATTATGACTAACAAGTTTCCACTACAAGCTGTTACTGCTAGTGTAACTGAAATAATTGATGTGGTGATAGAAAGCTCGTATGGCGCCCATGTGCCAGGAAAACAAGTTATGGCTGACATCCTTCAACTTTATCTGGAATTTTTCGATGTTTTTGATGATTTCTTCTTCTCTATTTTTTTAAAGCGTGATTGAATATTTTGTTTAGGCAAAAAAAAAAAGAAAAAAAAAAGAATATTAGTGAGAAATATTTATAATTAACTTCACATAACATTTTCTCTCGCCTTTTTTTTTTATTATGATTATGTGTGATTATATATTTTGTTTCATTATTATTTCTTAGTTTTTAATTAACAATAATGTTTGTATTTTACATATTACTTTATGTTTATAATTACTGTTTGCACTTTTTTCATTTTACTTTCAGTAAAAACAAGGTTACTGTAATTTAACATCTTCTATCCTTATAATGGTTAGAAAGTGTTTTTTTTTTAATTTTCAACCAAAACAAATTATTTTTTCTTTCAGAAAACAGTATATTCTTTGCTTACAATATATGTATAAAAAATATCAAAATATTTATGTATACTGAAGATAGTTGAAACTTTACGTTAACTCCATTCAGGCTTGGAATTTAGGAGCACTGTATAGAGTTAGGCGGTGTTTAAAAGTGACAAAGAAGAGGTTATATTGCCAAAACACTTAGCAAAATGTTTGTTAGTATATTGGAGGGCAATAATTATAAATTACTAGTTGTTAACCCGTAAAAAATACACGGGGCGTCCGTCTTAAAATTACACGCTATTTCGTGTGCCCGTTGCACGACACTTTTCTTGTGGACAGACAGAAAAACACCATTGCATTATTTTCTTCAGTGGTTAAGACGACAAATTTTCTAATTTAAATCAGTATATAGTGCCCCCACCTACTTAAGACTCGGTGCTAGAGACGTACTTTTTTGAGATCTCTCAATGCTGAAGACTAAGTCAACAATACATAATCTGGCGCATATTGTCCGTTCACAACATCCAGAGTACTAAACAATAGTCTCTTCCATCCCTCCTTTGCCTCTTACGTTATGTATTTTAATAAGATAGGAAAAGTATTCAACTTATTTGAAGCACCAAACCAATTCACTGATCGTCCTAATTAAATTAATTCGACACACGAGAACGCAAGAAACTGTATCGGACTGCAATGAAATGTCATGTAACTCATAAACAGTGACACCTTCTTACAGCGGACACCTTTCTGCTCAGGAACTAATGAAATTGCGGTTAAGCTCTTACCACGTAGCAGAAGACTTTATCGCGGAGGCTTCTTTACTGCAGACGTCATTTAAGGTCCCAACTTACATCATCCCCTAGACCTGATCTCTCCATAGGAAATACGCTTAGTAATGGGTCATATAAATCCGTTTTTGTGACAAGTTTGACTTTATTACTTAAAACTTAAATCTATTCTGTTTGCGCGAAAATAATTTGGAAAAATTATCAAGATCACAAGTAACGGCGTAATACGTTTTATTTGCTTCGTCTACTATAAAAAACTTCGTCTTCTGTATAAATGCGGTAAAATATAAAGTGCTGTCTTCAGCAAGGACTTGCTTTCTTCCAATCTCTCCCAATCGTTGACATCAAGACTTTACGCAATAAATCTGTGAAATGAAATCTGTTGCATTCGGTAGTGACTGGTTTTCTAGTTCTTCTTCACGATAAAAAGCTATATCTAACATCTTATTTTGTCGTGGACTAACGCAAACGAAAATTGATTCAATGATGTATATCAATGGCGTCAGATTCGGGGACCTTTTTTCCATCAATTGTGCAAGGTATTAGACAAGTTCTATTAAGATATGTCAGTAACATCATTTATCTTGATCTTCACGAGTTTAGGCACTTAAATTGTAACTTTTAATCATGTAAATAGCCAGGAGATCCAGCGGGATGTTTCCTATTACTGTAAAGGCAGTGAAATAAGTCTCGAGCCAGGATGCTTAATACATACACTTATTGATTATTTGGTTAGTTGTTTCTTCTGGGGGGGTGAATATCAGGGCACACTTGTGTTTTGACCGAGTAGCTCCATTCATCAAACAAATACAAATAATAAAAGTGACCACCCAGAGCCATCGTATCATAGTGAGCTAGATAACTTACAGTATAACAGGTTATAGAGCTGCACTGTAGCTGCACATACTTACTGTTTGAGAAAATCAGACATTCGGTTATTACACTACAATTTAATACAATTGAAGATACAGTGACGTGCGGATAAATTTCCGTACTTAGCTTATAAATTTATCGGTTTAAAAACAGGACGAAGAGAAAGAAGAAAGAGAGTCTAAACCACTACACTTTCCTTCTTTCAAATAAACGTAAAAGTACGAATGCGGAAGGTTGTGTCATATTTCATGGTGGATATTTTTTGTTTAACTTTCTTCAGGTTATGCATTTATTTATTTTCAATATATTTTTTCATTTACATCCTGTATACATTATTATATTTTCTATTGTTTTACATTTTTTGCTATTTTATTTCAGGAATCTTATGAATTCATCGTCTAGTTTTTATTTCAGTTTTGTAATTATAGTTTTTTGTTTCTTCTAAGCAGTTAAGTTGTTGTTGTTGTTGTTTTTTCACCATCCATAATATTCAATAAGTGATTTCTCTCTTTCTCCGTAAGTTTTCTTTTTTATATTATTGCTAGTTTTATTTTTAGTTCTTAAAGACAATTTTCGACCATTCTTAAAAAACATTATTTTTTCTTGAATTGTTATTATTTGGAAAAAGATTCTCTCTGCTGCGTGAGTGGGCAGATAAAGTACCTTATTAATGAACCCTTTAATCCTGCAACATAAAAAAGCGATGATTGCGTATTGTGTCCATGTATCCAGTGCGGGCAAAGCCAAATATAAATTGATTTCTAGTTCTACGCGTCAATGTACCCCTCCCTCCCCATAACCCCTCTCCCCTAAATCTGCAAAAAACATGATCTTTTCGCAATTTTTATACATTCTGGCCGCGAAGGTTTTTACCCAAAGTAGCATTAATAGTAGAAGAAATCGTAAAATCTATTTTTAAATTGGCACTAATGAGCTTCCGTAGCTATTTATCATCATGTTATATGAAATCATGTTTTTAAATACCAAAAAAAAAATTGAACAAACGGAAGAAAACTTTGAATTTCATTTTAAGATCTACAATGTTGAAAATGGACTTACTTTTTTAATTTGTTTCCTCTTTTAAACTTGTTTATTTATTTACTTATACAACTTATTTTTAATTTACACTTTTTTCACAATAATATATGTTCTATTGTTTCGTATTCCTTTTAAAGATAAAACCTTAAAGAATACTAGACAATAGAAAATATCTTTAAAAATACTACATACCACTTACCTTTTCAGTCATTGTCATTGAATAATATAGATATTAATTTGTCATGAACAAGTGAGTTTAATTCTAGGCTAAAACGTAGTCGAAACGTAGCCAACAATAATTGATGGGCGTCAAATGGGAAATTTTTAAAATTTACGTCTCGGAAAATGCCCTTCAAGACGTCAACGATCTCATGGTTCAATGTTAAAACCACGATAAATGTTTTCATATTTTTGTAATTTAGAAAAGCTGCATTGTTTAATTGGCATCAAAATTTAGATAAAAATCTCCATCAGAAACCAAAAGATAGAAAGAGATACATATTTACATTACACGACTACAATAATATAAAAAATGATAAGAACACCAAAAATTTTAACGGTGCCAGAACTTCTTAGAAAATTTACATCACATTTGGACTTGTGCTGCCTCTTAAAACATTCAGTGATTTTGACCATGAGTAGAACATCTGTTCTATGTTCTTCATTTCTCTCTGTCTCTCTATCTCTCTTTCTCTTTCCTTTTTCTAGATGTATGTTCTTTGAAGTACCGAATCTTTTCCAGCTTTTCAATAGGTGGCTTGATATGGGGAATAATATGGTCCAATAAATAGTTGTAATTTCATAATAATATCACGGTAATATTTGAAATCCTGACAAAAAACTTGATGAATTTTGAATGTGTCAAAATAAATAAACCAGTTACAGCTATTGTTTTACAATTCTACGTTAATAAATATCTGCCTTAAAACGTTAACAATGAACCTGTTTATTACATTCCCTTGTGACATAGCGTTGACAATTTTTTATACATGCTAATTTCAACATTTGTGTGAGTACTTTATACTGTTTAAAACGTTTTTTAAATCATCAAAGGTTTTTAAAACATGTGGTAGGAAAAGGTGTATTATTTAGTTTTTATATATAATATGTATTTATTCTCACAAAGTTAAATAAAGGAACTATACCTTGGAAAGCTACTATCATTTTCAGCACTTTTTCAGCAATTGAAGCCGAAGTGTTCCGCATGGGTTCACATGTCTATACTGATCGCTAACAACAAATTCCTGATCTTTATACTGAAAATAACAAGCAAAGTTCACACTCTGGAACCTTCTACCCAGGAATAAATCTTTTACAGAACAAAGTTTTAAAAAAAGGGACTTGTACCTAATTAGCTATTCTTCGCATTCATACTAAAATAATATGATTTTTTTTAAAACGCGCCTGGTTCCACTTATTGTTTTTGTTTCTTTATAAATCAAGGAAAAGTTCAAGTTTGACAGTTCAAATTTGGATCGGATTTTTCATACGTCAACAGTGTTTTGATACAGTATTTTATAAAAGGTTGGTGGTTTATTGTTTTTAGAAACTATGTGTTGTTTATAATATATTTTTTTGTGGTGTAAGTCGTTTTTTTGTGGTTGGAACAACCAAAAGGGTGGCCCAATCTTAAAGTGTTGGGCTGTTGTAAGTCTCGGTAGTATGTTCCTCTTCAAAATCTTTAGAAAAGTATGCTTTTTAAATTTTTTTAAACTTTTTTATACTGTTATAAGTTTGTTTAAAGTTTACCTCTCGTGAAAAAACAAGTTGGCTTCAGAAGAAAAAGTTTTAAAAGTTGTCAATGAATCTTCTTACCTTTTGAAAAACACTTTTATTGGGTTTCGAGATATTGTCCTTAAAAGTTAAATTTTGACATCACAAGTTAGATGCTGCTCAACATATGAAAAACAGAATAACTATATGTTAATATTTATGTATTATGTTCAAATTATCAAACTGGACAGTGAAGAACATGTTTACATCAGCATAAAGTTAGTATAGCTTGCCTTAAAACAGCACCTCATTTACATCAAATACATAATTTATGCATTGATTACCATAATTAATAAATTTCGTAGTCAAATATATACATGTATATAGGCTAGTACTACTTTTTATTTTTATCATGCTATATTAAGTGTTTCTTCATTTCATTGTTTCGTTACATTTCTTTAGACAGTTACATTTTCAGGTTTATATGCCGGATTTTTAATAGCGTTAAAACTTCTTGAAACAAATTAACAATACATTTAATTTTTAGCATCCTTAATTTTTCTCTTCATTTTTTAGCGCTCATTTGTGCTTCTGATTTTTTTTATGAAAATAATACTAGATGTAGTTAACCAAAAAAAATATTTTGATAGGTGCGTGGCGATGTGAAAAAACGAAAAGGTGGCGAAATACATAATATGTTGTAATGTCATGTCGTCTATTGTAATTTTTGATTGAAAAATACTTTAAAAAAAAACCTTTAGAGGGTTTTGAGAATGTCTTATTTGTGTGTTTTCAGTAATTTTACGTAACGTGATATTTTTGATTACTGTGTATTTTCGTAGGTGAGTTACACCGTAATGTGATAAGTTATGATTATCAAATTGATATTGGGCTGTTTGTGTAAAGGCAGGCTAGGCGCCAAACAAACTTATGCCTTGCGGAGATGGTTATTATATTGCGTTTTTATATGCAAGCCTGTCTTGGTAGGCAGGCTGAGATCTTAAGAACAGTGAAAACGACAACCTAGGACAAATAAAATGATTTTCACATCGAAAGTTTTTCGACGTTAAAATTACAATTTTTACCAAAACTTTAAGTGTAAAAAGTAGAATCTTTACTCTCGAGGCAAACCACCTATATAAATGATAAAAATATGAGCAAAAACTACTTAATACTGTTAACTCTTTAGCGCGTTATCTGTCTAATACATTTTATATTGTTTAGAGAATGCCAATGGCAGTGAAAAGGTTTATTTGTAATCTTCTGCTTCTGTTGAATATTTATGCAATTTCAGAGACGTTATCTTGGAAGGTTTGTACATGTTATTCATTGTAATAAACTATTTTCCAATTCTTAGTGATATATATACCTCCCAGTATCAATCATGCATCAATCAAGTGATCTCAAAGAATCAGCGCTTATGCAACTCAAAGAAATTCAATTCACGATTTTTTTAAACCAATTAGGATTTTCGTCAGATCTCAACTAGCTTAATTTTTAGTCAATATCTAAATCTGAAGTTTTTTATTGGTCTTATTCAACTAATTTCATATTTTTGGTAAAAAAAAAGTTCTTGAAATATGAACTGAAGTGTGCAACAATGAAGTTCTATTTTTGTAATTTGATTTCTCTTATTTCGAAAGCGTGCTATTTTCCCAACAAATATTATTTTGTGTGGCTCGTGCTTATACTTGTACAGAACTGAAGTTGCTTAATAATTTTTTGAAGCGAGTAAAGTTTTTTATAAAAAAAATCGTGTAGCTAAACGCCTAAATTAAATAAGTGGCCAGTCCAGAATATCTTTATAAGATTCCTTTGTTTGTTTTAAATATTAGTATTTCTTTTTTTATTCTTTACTTTGCCAGCAATAATAACAAGGGAAATTTATTGCGATGCTTCACACCGTTTATTTGCATTGAAATAATATAATCAAAAAATGTACCTTTCGCATAGTAAATTATTACGTGGTTTATCATTTTTTTCCCTGTAGGTTTGGCTAAAGAACTCCACGAAACAGCATCAAAGTAAACGTTAATTATGATATTGTCTCGCAGTAAACACAGAAACATTGTAACATGAAAGTTGCGAATGAAAACTGCAACGATATGGTTTTCGAACGCAATAACAATGTTGCGAAGATGCTGTTTGAACAACGTTCATACCATACCGTTAAAATAACGTCACTGTAGCGCTGTAACAATTTTACTAAAGCTATCGCGACTTTTTTAATTGAAATAGTCATTGTTTTTTACTTTTAAATTTACTTAACTTGCATAACACATTCTATCTGTAGATATTTCATGCGAGAGGGGTATCTTCACAAAAACTTACGTGGATAAAGGTAAACACATCACTAGCCATAATAATCACCATACATTTCGCCATCTATAAATATAGACTTGGTTTACGATTTTTTGTTAGGACGATTCCGAAAACCTTCTCTCTAAAAAGCTCTTTTTTTTACAAAATTACGTCAAAAATCAGTTAATATTTCTTTTATTTTATTGGCGACATCAAGGTTCTATCTATTGTTTTTAGGAAAGCCTTCATTTGACGCCAGTTTTTTAAATCTCGGGGCTATTTTTTTTTCGGATTCCGTAGCGTTACAAAAATTTAAGAAGGCCCGAAAACAAGTCGGTACGTTCCCCTCTATACTTTTGGTCTGTTTGTATTTAGACTTGTTCTTCCATGAAGCCTCGATGAAGCAACTTCAACAGAAATGTTCATCGCGTTCTTTTTTGTGCAACAGTGCGAAAATTCAATTGCAATTTATGACAGATGAGCACACGTCGGTGCCACATACAAATATAATTATTTTAAACCTTTCAACCAATGAAAATCAAGGTAGGCATGCTGGAGTTTGTTGAAGTAGAATAATTCTACTGTGACTTGAAAGTAAATGTAATAATCTTGCATTTTTAAGATTGTTGGGGATATATTGCAGAAGTCCAAGGTTCGTCACACATTTCATTTCAATACATAAATGTCTACAAAAAGGTAAGTGATTTAAATACTTTTTCTACTTTCGCCGCCATATTTTCCGTCACTTAAACCAACAACCTTTTGTCTTTCAATAGGCATCAAGAATTGAACTTATTAAAAAAGTGGAGTTTAATTCTACATATGTAATCAGCATCACCTCCATACCTGCAAATATTAAAGCACAACTTACGCTGAACGTACCAAGTGAGTTATATTTTGTTGTTTCTTACCCAGTGTGCGAAACAAGAAATTTTGCAATTGGTACTACATAAGGTACTACAACCTTTTTTAAAAAGAATACAAAAATTCTAATCATTATTATTCTTATCTCTCTATTGTTTTAAACAATAGACCTATTGTTTTTAACCCGAAATCGCAGCCATCATATTCTTATAAAGGATTTTCTTATAGAAGACAAAGTGTTTGTTGAGAAAACTAACGGTGGATAAAGACACAAGGCGTTATTCCAGGCCATACTAATCTTAGTTGTGATGCATAGTCTAACAAATAAAACGTTTGGCACAATTACTGCCTACTAATTGGCGAACATAATGCATTTATTGTCTTTACAGAATGCCATGCCTTATTCTCGCTGGGCAACTCGCGCCATTTTAGTCATGTTTTTCGACCAATATACGAACTAAAAGAATGCATATTTTAGTCTCAATTTAAAATTTATTAAATTTATTTCGTTTTAAGACCAATGTGAAGTAGACGCGCTGCTGGAATTGCATCATAGTGAGTTTTTATACTTCTTATTATTCATTCTCATTTTTTTCTGATTAAAGGATTAAATCAGTGGCGTGTAACTAACTAAGCTGGATCGGAAATTAATCAACTTCTAGAAAGATGTATTTTACAAAGTGAAGCAAATATATATAACGAGCATACTGGCACCCTTAAGAGAACTCTTAAATCTGTAAAAATTTTGCGTCATTCAAATTAACTCTGCTCAATGAACAGTAATAAACTTTGAAGAATATAAAATCTTACTTTGGAATTTAGTGTTGTCAATTACGGCTAAATTATAATCCTGATTCGTAAATTCGATACATTATTAGCTAATCACCAAAAAAAAGTCGCATAAAAAGGGTTGGTAACATTTTTTACCAAGTAAATTTTCTAAATAATGTCGGTCACTTTTGAGTTGAAAAAGAAGATCACTATATGCATTTGGTCTCAAAATAAAATCAACACTTAGTCATCAAAAGATAAAGTTGGTAGAAATGAATGGTCAGTGAAAGATTTTGTTCGATACAGTATACCGATTTTTTTTTAACGATAAGATAAGTTACAAAAACCACGCTCTGTAATTTCACTAGCTTTATATGACGCAAAATGTTGACAGCTCGAGGAACCTCAATTTTAATTATATATCTATTTATAGATTTTCCATCACTAATTGACTCAACATGTCATGTAAAGAAACTTCAAAATCAATACAGTGGTATGTCAACTATCTTTCCATGGTACTCAAATCTATCAGTAAAAATTGTATTAAAAATGAGCTGACCCCACTATCTTAAAATTACATGCATCACTTATCTGTCTTACTATTATGTTAAATTTACAAATAATTACAAAATCTAGACTGGAAATCTTTTTATTTCACTTTTATTATGTCTGTATTTCTGCGAATATCTGCAATAATTGGCAATATTTCAATTCAGTACAGGCTAACATCGATGCTTAGTTCTGAAGTTTTTCCACTGATCTGATATTTATGTTTTTATTTTGATGACGAAACATTAAATCTGCCACGTGGAAACAAGTTCTTTGAGGAGCAATTAGCCAGTCTTACCAGAACAGACATTAATCAAATTTTGTCGGCGTTTGAGAACTATGAAATTAATTTGTTCTTAAAATACCTTTTCTATTGACAAAACAATATTTTACTAATTAAGTTTAGATTCTTTATCTTCAACAACAACAACGGAAATGCTTATTAGGAACACACAAATTGGAACGTCATAAAGTTAACGTTCTTAATATTGCTGACGTTAACAAAAGATAAGATATTCCAAAACGGATCATTTGGACCCGTTGGATCCGAAATATCGTACATCAAGTGTTTCGTAACGGGGTTGTGTGAGCTGCACATGCGCCATAACTTTGTACACATGTGCAATAACTTTTTGAGCATGCGCAATAGCTTTTTACTTTCGACCCCGAAATAAAACTTCAAGTAAAGGCTACCTTAGTTAAACATATCTTGATGAGACTAAACATTTTATTTACTTGAAAATTAAGGCTTAACCACAATACACATACTTAATTTTTTAAGCAAGCATCGTTAACTTATGATTGACTAATTACTTAGGGATTTAACTTCCTCAAATTCGTCAACAGCTCTCTTTGATTAATGTTCGTGCCCAAAAAAGACTTGTAATGTTAATTGTTCCGATTATTAAATTATTTCTATATCCGACAAGCTGTTTGAGACTTGATTAAATTTAGCAAAACGCTTTCTACAGGCAAAAAAAATTTTGTCTGCATGAACATGATATGTGCTCACTTTTACTTATAGACCTTCTTATATTTTGCTGTTATTAATTTTATTTCCAGCATTTTCCCAAAAGAGACGCATTGCCAAACAGCTCTGCAACATACATCCAGAATCTGGTCAGGATAGGTTTAAAGCTTTGCAAAATGTCAGACGAACTTATTGTGATTATAATTTGGAAGGTTTTAATAACAAAAACAAAAATGAGGAGGAGGACAAAAATATCTTCAATGTTGATATTCCACTAGCCTTTGTCATCCTTTCGCTCACATTGATCATTTTAAGCATTACATTTGTAAAAATGTTTAAACATATCTCCATAAAATTGTTTTCCAATATGAGAAGTTCAAGTACTCTACTCTTAGAGGGTAAGTGATACGTTTTCCTCTTCTTTTTTACTTTTTCTTAACCAACGGCAGCCTTTTCATATTTTTTGCAGAAATTAGACTCTATGTTTAAAATCTTGAAGCTTGCTCATATCTAAATTTTTAAGAATCGTATAACGAATAATCAATTAGATTTGACACTATTTGATTTTGTACTGTTCGACTTGTGCTTGAAAATGACACTGAAACAAATTAAAAATTGTCAAATGTCGAGTATGATGCATTGTTTGATTTTTACTGCCTAAATGCCCTAAATATCACACGTTGAGTTAGGAAAAAGTCTCTTCTGTAAAGATATTAATTGGCCTATTCACAGGTCCTTATTGCAGTCTATCTATTTGCTCCGTTTGAACCATAACAAGCAGCATATAATATATCTTGTAAAAGAACTTATGATGTTGTAAAACTATATAGTGACATTTTTTTTCTCTAGAAAAGAATGTGCGTTCAGTGTTGATTCTTCATCGGTCTGGTTGTGATATTCTAGAAAGATTTCTTCGTGATTTTGCCTACATTCTCACCATCCATGACATTGAAGTGCGAACGACATTGTTAGAGCAATCAACCTTAGATTCTGCAGGTGGAATAGCTTCATTCCTGCAGAGAAATATCCAATCCTGTGACTATATATTGATTTTAATTACAGAGCAAAGAAAAGGTTAAAACTTTTTCTTCAAATCTCGCTTACATTATCAGACAAAAACTGTTGGACAAAAGTGACAAAATTTTCTGCAGGTGACGAAAATTTATCCAACGAATTCTTTTGTCTGATAAGGATAATAAACAACGAATTCCAAACGGTAGCATTAATTTTTATTAATTGTAACGCATTGGCACAAATTATAAAATTAAGGTTATTTTACTGTTTCCATTGGTCTACATGAGACATGACTCATCAGAAAGGAATAAAAGTTATTCCTTTATCTATCGAAGGGGAATTAAAACTTTTCTTTTCTATCAGAACCAGTAACATCTGACTTGGGACTGACAGTTCTTATATTTCAAGTCGGCCTTATTTTGTTCTTGTTTATGTACTTTCTTTTAAATCTCCTTAAAATTTAGGTTTATGAAATAATTTAATGCTTTGTTGCTAACTGAGCTTTGCAATTGCTTTTATTAACAATCAAACCGACATGAATAACAAGTGAGAAAAGAAAAAACGAATTTACATCCGTTCTTAATTTATGGCAAAATTAAGACTGCTTTGTTTATGGATTGGAAAACACATTGATTTGAACCTTAAGCTGGTTTTACTTTATTTTGTTTATTTTTTAATTAATTTCAGTTTGACGTTCGTTTGCATTGTCACTGACTCGCTAATTTGTTTCAACATATTTGCATCACGTGGTTGAAATGATGTTCACGTGCATTGTTAGTCACTAGTTGATGATACTGCGGTCAATTTTAAGCTCTATGATAAAAATAGTATTAATTACATCTCTCGTCTTTAACACGTCACAACTTTAATAAACAAAACATACCCTTCACATTTATTGGACGAAAAAAATTGGCCAATACAACAGTGCTGATTTTGCAACTGCTACGAATACAGGGCAAAGTATAGGTTAGTCATGTGATACCTCTAACCTTTTCACAACAATTCGTTAGGTACGATATATATCTTCATTGACTACCTAAATTAGTTGACAAGACACACAATGTGATAAAGTATGTTTACTTTACAAGCCTGAGGCCTTATTTTTCCTCTTTTTTGACATTTCGTGCTTTCGGTAAAGCTTTTTAACTGTGACATCTAGTTTGTTTGTGAAAGTACATCATAGAACTAATTAACCGTTACAAAGTCTTTTTTGCCAAATAGCCTGGTAACGTCAGCAAGAACAGTTAAAAACCGGTTGCAACCATCACAAAACAAAAACAGTCGGTCCCTTTCTTCTCATTGATAATAATGACATTACGTTTATTTTTTAAGCAAATAAACGTATTATAATATGTTGGCTAATCGGACTCTCTTTTCAAACGCTTGTATTTTCCTTTATAACGTCAAACATTGTCACAAAGCGACATACTATAAAAACATTACAAGCAAAAAAGCATGCTAAACGAATGTGACGTCACGATGATGATTGTTTTTTTTACCTAAATTACATTTTGGACTAAGATTAGCTCAAAATGAAAACTGCTATGTTTTCTTCACAAAAACTGTAATAACAATTGGTCAAAACTTTTATATGTATTAAAGATATTGTAGGATTAGAATGACTTGTTACTTAAGAAAATCGCACAAAAGAAGAACTGGTAAACCAAAGAACTTCAAAATGCAACTAAATTTTCAAGGCTTTCTTAAACAAGTGTTCTTATAAAAAAACGCTAAGCACAAAACAGGAACATTCGCTAGACATCCTTCCTAATGTTTTTTACAAAAACAGATTAATCCGAAAATACAATCTTCTTTTGTTTTAACAAAAGCAGACATGTTTCCTATTGTCACGATTGAATATAATTGTCATCTATTTCATCTAAAAATAATCGTACAAGGAACAAACTATGTATTTATGTGCCTGAGAAATAGGAAGAAGTATTCGCTATAAATTAGCTTTAATTAAAAAGAATATCGTGACGAAAGAAATTGTTTCCGGAATAAAAGAATTGTTCGCAAACGAATTCTTCCCTTAAGGCATGATTGCAATTGATATCATTATTTTCTATATTCTTTTTAGAACCTCCTTTACTGAAGCATAAACCGTACGAATTTGCTCTTCAAATCATCAGTGGAATAGCATTAAATACCAATAATTGTTCTAGATATTTCCCACTTTACTTATCCTCTTACCAAGAGACAGTGAGCTGGTTTCCAAGTTTTTTACTTGCTGCTAAACATAAAGGATTTAAAATACCTGACGAACTGGAAAAACTATTGAGAGTGCTGAATGGTAAAATAAGCAACCCAGATAACAAACACGTCATTATTCTCAACAGGATGAAAACGCTAGCAAAAAAGATGAAAGAAAAGGAACACTTGTGCTGCTTTCGAGACAAATGCGATAAGGTTAGAACATTGTTACTGATAGTGGACTAACACAGCTCTCAAGTTTCTCTTACTTGCCATCAACAACGCTAGAACGTTTGTCGCAAAATAAATGAACTTTTCAAAATGGTAAATTTTACCATCAATATTTTCAATAACTTTTTTTTAAACTCCCTTTGCCCCTTATCACAGTGTAAAAACATTATTGTTGTTCTTTGAGATATTATTTTTGTTCAGATTAACAATCTTTTCTTATCCTTTTTAATCCACTGACGTCACAACGCGATTCTGCCGGTCAATTCGTATCATCATGTTTTAACAACTTTAATTTTGCTTCTTTCAGGGTAAACGATTTATCAGTGCAAGCAGCTTGTGTTCGGTTTGGCAATCCGTTGATTCTATATGCAGCAGAGTATTAAATGAGAGAATAAATTTAGAGACAGACGTTATGTCACATGCGTCGCAGATCTCAAGCAACAGTCACACATATAAATGGAACAGTGTGTATAATTTAAAGACACATGTTATCTAACAAGAGTTCTGCAAAGAATTTAAAAGTGAGAGAGCTTAACAAGTCATGTATAAAATTGATTTAGCTGATATTTTTTACTTTTTGTATTTATTTATTCACTTATTCACTTACTTACATATTTTGCCATAAAAATAAATAGCTACCCAGCAAGAATTACTCTTATTTCGATGGTTTTGGAAAAAAAAATTTAATTCTTGGAAGATGAAATAAACTTATAGAGAAGGGCTCCAATTTAATTGTCATTGATCTCAATTACTTCTTGCCAAGGGAACAATAATAATAATTATGCACGCTTTTAGATCAAAAGTATTAATAAAAAATTGTTTGATGATGAATTAATTCTTAAACAGTCAAGTCAAGATTACAATTCTCATTAGTCAAGGTACCGTAGTAATTACCATTTAATTAGTATCATTGTTAATAAAATTATCAAAATATGTTTATTTTGGAAACACATTCATCTCACAGGGTAGTTAGGTGACATAGTTAGCTATATGAGTTACAATGTCCGAATAAATGATTGCATTCTTTATTAAACCCAATAGCGAAAAAGCTTGCAAACTAAAATATGGAGTGACTTATTATAAGCTATAAACATGTAACGTACGTGGAAATTGGCTATAAAATTATGACTATTATTTAATCAGATGAAAAATAAAGGATCGTTCACTATGCAATGTATTGATTATCAAATTTAATTGCGCGCGCTGATATGATGTTTAAAACTTCTGTTCTTAAATCATAGAAACGCAATTCCTTAAAGTTACAAATCAAACTTTAATATCAATTGACGTATTTATTTAAAAGAGGCTGCGATACAAAAATATCTCTGTTATAGTCTTTACATCTTTCTTCAAATATCGCTGTAAAAATGTTTTCTTATCGAGATCCTGTTTATCTTAGGTTATAGTTACATGAAGCGCTAGAAGCTTTTTATTGAAGCTAAAATTGTTAAGATTAAGAAAGATATACAAATAAATAAATAAACAAATATAAGCCTATGTCTTTCTTGTTTCTTCATAAAAATGTTGAAATTACCACAGAAATTAATGCCTTTATAACCAAGGCCTTGTAATTGCCTTCCGATATAAGATTAAGCGCATTAAAACTCCAGCTCTGTGTTTAATAGATTGCAAACAAAAGCGTTAGAGATGTCTAAAAATCACAACGGTGGAGAGTGTCTAATAAAAAGCAAACACAATTTCTTACCCTGATGGCGTTTTAAGTGCTACGCTGAGGAGCTGGAAGCTCATGTGTTATTAACAACACGAGAGTGATGATAATTGAAGTTGAATTTTTTTTTTGTTAGTTGTATTCGGACAAACTAAAGATTTACTTGCAAGCACATGTGGTGGTGATGGTTCGGAAATATTAGAAAAGTTTTGCGTGTTTTTATTTTTTTTTAATTTATATGACGCGTCATATGTATATGCTACGACGTGTGTTGTATATTACCCGACACAATTATTTAGAAACGTTAGATTTCCTCTAAAGGTTATTCAGTGTCAAGTGTTTAAACCCGCACCATAGTATACAATACAATACTATGGTTTAAAAAAGACGGCAGCCGAAGAATTTTTGCATATACTGTACTTTCTGATAAATGTGTTGATGTGTATGTACCTACAAAGTTTAGCATTAGTTAGGCTAGAAATACGATTTACAAAACAACTTCATGTTAATTGGTATTAGTTATCACACACT
The DNA here is from genome assembly GCF_029227915.1 of Hydractinia symbiolongicarpus. Taxonomy (NCBI): domain Eukaryota; kingdom Metazoa; phylum Cnidaria; class Hydrozoa; order Anthoathecata; family Hydractiniidae; genus Hydractinia; species Hydractinia symbiolongicarpus. The sequence continues at coordinate 2,426,670 of NC_079882.1, read as the reverse complement.
ACATTATTAATATTTGTACAAGGAAGTATGTCCTAATAAGCGGACATAAAATGCACGAATGCGTGTGTTCGTTCAGCTTTAAGATTGTAGTAAAAAGCTGCTTGACAAATCAGGACCAAATCAGAAGAAAAACCAATGATTTTGCCTTATTTACCCCTCTTGCTATTGCTACGTTCGACAAAAGGCTACTAGTGGCGGAATTTTGTTACGAAAGCTCTCTGTAGGGTTAACAATATTGAGCAAATGTTGGGATCTCATAGGTCAAAGAATCACACAAAAAGTTGAGAGAGGAAACCCATTTTTTATTTTTGAACTGTCTGTCTCGTATGTTTAAACACCTTTTCATAGGAAGTTCATTTGTAAGAAAACTCAAACATAAATCTGGCTAAAAATTTTGTATGAAAACATTTAAAAACTGAACAAGGTTGTTTTCGTTACTCCTGTAGATTCAGTATTTGTAAACCCAACAACAAGCGATATTTTGGTGTAATTTTAACACAGATTCTCAAGAACAATAATGCACTTTTTCTACTTGCTTTTAAATTTAAGAAACTTTCAAAAGTGAAGTTTCACAGAGTGAAATTTCACAGAGAACTTTTGGAACTAAAGTCTTTGCCAGATTTTGTGTTCTGCATGTTTGTTTGTGGTGCTCAGTCCGTGTAATGATGTTTGTTTTTTGTTTGTAGTTTTTAACACGAAAATACGAACTTATTTTTAATATAAAAATTGTATCATAAGCACCTAGTAACCCACTCGATATGGGCAGGATCACTTTATGGTTCAAATAGATAGAAAAACAACACGCTTTCTTAAATATATGTTTCAAACCACACTTGATTATAAACGCTCTCAACCTAAGGTGTCAGATTGCTAAAATAATTTAGGTTTTTCAATGAAGGACAAATAAAAACATGAATGAACATAATTCTTTAAATTTTACAAACACTTTGTTTCATGTGATTTTGTTTTTGAAGTATGTTTTCTTTCTTTTGTTATTTACAGCACATGTTCGTTTAAAATGTGGAATTTATAAAACTGTTACAGCTTCAATCGAATCTATTCATCGAAATGGTCGTATTTATTAAAATTAATCTAGTAGATGCAACACAAAATCTTCCAACCTTTGCTTTTATCAAATACGAATTACTCGTAAGGTCTAGTTATCATTCTGCGTTATTTTATGTATTAAATTGATTCAATTAGTTTAGTTAGCAATATAAAAGAGAATAAGTTACATAAAGAATTCGCAAAGAGCACTACATGACATGCAGCCTCTTTTAAGTGTTATTAATAAGTTAAGAACAAACAAACAAATATGGACTAAGACCCATTAACTCGTGCAGTTCATGGCTATAGATTTTTTTTTTCTGCAAGCTAATAAAATCCGAAAGATTAATTTTTTGGCAAGCACTGTCAATGACATTTAGTGTATTGTAGGTATACAATAACTTTAATAGCTTTGCCATTGACGACAGAAAAGGACAATAGGAATATAATTTACCGCACAACTGGTGAGAGCTGTGAATATAATAATAAAACAACTTAAAAATGCGTACAAAGCAAAATTTAGTAACTTTTTCTCCAATTTGTGACTCTACTATGTTGAAATGCGTTGTTAAAATAGTTATAATTTGTTCACGAACATGGCACTTGATTGTTTTTTTTCAGTTTAGTTTCAGTTTAATTCCAGGATAGTGTTGCATACTTGTTCAAAACATACATTATGGCCAATAACGTTTTTAGAAAAAATTTCAAAGAAAAACCTTTTTCGGAGATTGCTTCGGAAAAACATTTGTCATATTGTGGAAGTGAGAGTCACCGACGAGCCCAATTAGAGGGAATATTAAAAATAGATCTAAATACAATCTTGAACGCGCATTTTGATTGGCTAACCCTAATTTATTAACTATTTTTAACATTCTTCTTGTGTTGTCTGTTATGGTTTGTGGAGTACTTAATTCTTCCTTGTGAAATTTAGTGTATAAGATATCGTTGACAGTACGATTTTATAACTCGTTTTCATCATTCAAATCAGGAGAGATATTTCTGTTATGGTATGACAATTTTTTATGACGAAAAAAAGCTCAGTCAAGTTTGGTCAAGCGTAGTGCTTTAAAGTAACATGGTTTCTTACAAAACAAGAGAATGTAGCTTATTTTTTAAATGTAATTCAATTTAATATATCATCATCATTCTTTTTTGCATCATACAAAGTTTGTAATTAAAACTTTAGGTTAGACAAATATTTGTAATTTTCGTCTCGCCCCAATAATTCGTTTATCTTGATTGCAATCTAAATCATGATGACTCACAAAAACATTTAGTCAACAAAACAATGGACCTGTATTGTTCTTTCGTTTTATACACCTATGGTCGCAATTAGACGCACTAATTGGCTTACGAGTTGTATGGCTTTAACCAAGTAATA